>NW_024802934.1:1685068-1747626 GCF_019175285.1 Sceloporus undulatus
AAAGTGCCTTCCACACACAACTTCAAGTCATTCCCCCCTCACAAAACACTGTTTCTTCCGCTACCTCTTTTCTTTGCCTGTTCGACAAAAGAAAGTAGGAGCAGCAGTACAGTTACAACCTCCCAGCCAAGTCAAAGCTCATAAAGCTTAAGATGGGTCCCAAATTTGAAAACTCCTCTTTGTTGTTGATTCTCCCACATTGCCATGACCTCTAACTCCTTATCCCCAACATGGTCCTAAAGGCTGCTAGTTTCCCTTGTCTTTCCTGCATGCCAATAGTTTCACTGAACACCCTACTGCCATCCCCTTTTTCTGCATTGCCCCCTTGCTGTCCCTTTTCTCATCACTGCCTACCTGGATCTTGCCACTGTCCCCAAGGGAGACATTGGGAATCACAGATTTATGCACTGTTCCATGGGAATAACATCCACTGAACACAATGAATAGTAAACATAGAGAAGACATGGCATTAACCTTCCTTGAATAAATAGAACATACTTCTTTTCATAAAAAACAAAGCCTTCTGTCTCTATCCCCCACTTCCTTTTACAGATCCTGACCTCACCCAAAGTCTGCTCCAAAAGGCTAGGGAATCTGATTGGGCAAATTTCAAAATATAATGCAGGGGCTGCAAAATGAAGAAGGGCAACGGTGGTGAAGCTGAGTGACAGGGCAGCCCTACCAGCAGTTACGGAATTCTAAATTATTGCGGCCTCAACTACAATAGTAGCAGGCAATGATGGGAAGGGATTTGTAAAAACCCAGTTTCCTACATCAAATCATTTATCCAAGAAGAAGTGATGATTTCCAGAATTATTTGCAACCTGCATTACTGCTTGTTAAATAATCTACTCTTAATAATATCTCCTTTCAGATGCATAGTGCTTAGAATACAGTATTTTGTATTGGAACTTGTTTTAAGCTGTTGGTTCTAGTGCAAAATTACACAAAAGTTGAAAGAGCAGTGTTGTGTTATTTCCTAAACAAGCAGAATACACATGCAAGTTACGGTACTTTATTCCACAGCATTCAATTAGCACACAATCCTTCCACTATATTAAATGCAAAGTTCAGTTGAAAATTGGCTGGAAGCAAGATTTGCATCAACTGTGGAAGGCTTCCCTGATGATAAATAGCAAAGGTAATGGAAATAAATTCTTAATACTTGTGCTAAGTCTGAACCTTGTATTAAATGTCTGCATTAATATCCAGAACAACATGTGCCAAATAATTGCTGATCCAAGATATTTTCAAACAGTCTTGCTTGCAGTCAGTTGTCTAATCTATCTAAACATAAAGCACAAAAATCCTGCCTAAAATCTCAAATCTATGCATTAATAGTTTATGTCTGAGGTGGGAAATGTATGGCTATGCAATAAACTCTGGACAGTCTATCCAATGTTGCGGGATCATGGGAGTTCATCCCTAAAGCATGGGGATTGGGGGAGAAAACATCAAAACTGTAAAGCTGTAAAAAAAGTGCAGTATTCATTGCATAATTGGTTTTCATTTCTAACCTTCACTCTTGCAAAAATATTCCTAGAAGTGCACTGTCAACACTTGGTGAAACCTCAGGCCCAGTAGTAGCTAGATGAACATATTTTAGATAGATAAGAATAAGAGGCATATTCCAAATCAATTTCCACATGACTCTGTAAATAATTTGTCTTCTGAGAGAATGTGTTACTAATGTTATTCTTCATGACTACGTGACAGGGATGCTGATCGAAACAAAGCTTCAAAGGACTAAAAAACTGTTGCAAATATGGGAAAGGCACAATGTTTATTTTTATAGATACTGAAATACGCAGTGCTCTCTATGGTTGACAAGAATATGTAAAAAGTTAAAGACTGATAAACAGATTTTGGAACAGCAGCACCAAATACTGTATCTATTCCTGAATCCCTTGTCCTATCTCACCAAACAGGATCAGTACTTCTGTCCTATTATGCACAAGATCAAAGTGTGTGTTAGGAAGAGTTATGTGAGCTTGGTATGCAGGATATACATTAGGTTCTTTTAAAAAGTATTCCCTTACATCTATGACAAAAAATAGCTGATTTTCAATCTCTTACATCTATAACAAAAAATAGCTGATTTTCAATCTCTGAACCTGGGTTATTTCCTTGGTGTTTACACTTGGTGCACTTTGGCGAAGGCTACCCAAAATCCCACTTAACCCAGGATATTTGTTGCCCTGAATGCACTCAGTGCACATATGGTGGTGCTACCCAAAACCCCACTTAACCCAGGATATCTGATACTGTCCAACCCCCAAGTTTTCTTGAAAGATCCACACTGAACTGCATCTTGATCTGGATTACCCAGCTGACGTCCCTCTGGCCCCTCAGAGCCTTTTCCAGGGGGGCGGAGGAAGGAGAAGGGATATTAGGTTAGGGCTCCCCAGGCTACTGGCTGTTCTCCGGACAGGATGGGCTGGGAGATACCGGTGGTTGACATAGCAAGGGGAGCTGTCCAGCCATGTGTAAATAACAAATGCCTCAGAGACATTCACAAAGCCAAAACATAATGGGAACAACGATCTAGTATTGCATCAGCACAGTGATCCGAATCTCCTTGGGACAAAAAAAGCGACTGTGCATGCACCCTAGGTCTACTGTTCTACTGCAAATTCAAAACAATCAATTTCACTTGTTGCTCTCTTTGCTCACAACCAAGTCCTCTTGGTTCCTATTCCCAGGGTAATTGTGTACAAAGGGAGAAGCCTTTCCCCAGGGAGGAAGGACTCTCAATCCTTTATCAGGGTGGAGGGGGCTGCAGCTGATAAAGGGGGTTTACAGAAGCTATGTGCTCTGGACTGCAGACTGGCCTGGATGGGGAAAGGGAGAGATTTTAACTACAGAAGCCACTCCAAGGCAAAGGACTCTTTCAAAGAATCAACCCTGGGTATTCCTCCTTCTTCTGCAGAGATATTCATTCCCCACAAAGCTTCAAGTACCCTCCCCCCAAAAACATTGTTTCTTATGCTATCTCTTCTCTCAGTCTATCTAATGAAAGAAAGTAGGAGGAGCAGTGAAGCTCCAACTTGCCATCAAAGTCCCAGGAAAGCTGACAAAGCTTAAGGCTAACACATTGTAAACTGTTTGGAGGGTGCTTAGTTCACTACGAAGTGGTATAGAAATTTAAAGTGTTGTTGCTATTTCCGCCCTCACACACACTGAGAACATATACAGTAACTTCCTTCAATGAGAAACTAAGGTGGTGAATGCCAGAAGCACTGGAGCTACTGAAAAACAAATGGAGGTACCACCATGCTTAGGGAAACCCACAGGCTTACAGAAATGCTATTTTTAAAGAGAGAGAGAGAAATGGAGCAATCCACCTCAAACAAACCAATAAAAAACCTAACACAAATTATTCTTACCCTTGTGCTCCCCTCCAGTAAGCAAATACTACCTCAGACTCCAGTATGGTCAGCAGTCATAGAATGTTTGAATTGAATGACAGCTAGAAAATGGGAAACAGGGGTATAATGCCTGCTTTGAGCTCTTTATAGCAATCTGTAGGAAGTATGATTGGCTAAATAGTAATACTTCAAAATATAATAATTTTGTTGCAGGCTGCACTTGTACCCTCATACAATGAATTCTGATGACTGAATGCCTATAGTAAGAAGCAAGGCAGAGCCAACCAAAAATGAAGTAATGATTTTTACACAGTCTGAAATGTCTTAGATAGGAAGGATGATTTGAATGAAAGGAAATAAAATTTTGATTCAACACACACACTGCCTCACAGGAATCTGCGAGTGTTACAGATTGTTGATGAATAGCATTTAAGCCTACAGAGGGAAAAACTAAAAAGTTTTTGAGGGAAAAAAGGCAGTGATTTAACCAAGTCTGTGGCTGAGACTACTATGAGACATAGAACATTTGTATGTCAGTTGAAAATAATATCCCCAAAGAAGCAAAACAGCACATGGTCAAATGTGTGTATATGTGCCTTCAAGTTGCCTTTTGATTTATGCTGGCCCCATTAATGTCATAAGGTTTTCTTAGGCAAGAAATACTCAAGAGGTGGTTTTGCTACTTCCTTCCTGTGAAATACAGTCTACAGCATCTGGTATTCACTGCCCATCTCCCATCCAAGTACTAACCAGGACCACAGCGCCAAACAGGGCACCATAATTATCCTTGGGTGGGGGTGGTTAGGGATGAGTAGAATATATTCATCAATAATAATAATAATAATAATAATAATAATAATAATAATAATAATTTATTTGTATTTCCCACCTCTCCCTACATTTGCATCCTGTAGCTTTTAAAATCTGAAGCCTTTTCCACAGTGAGCGCAAGACAGCATATAAGAATGACAGAGACAGCTGGAGGTCAGCAAAGGCCCCCTCCGTGATGGGGAGGAGCCATGGGCAGGGCCCCAGTCCTTCTCTTCACGGACCTTTCTTCGCCCCAAAGGGCTCTCTAAAGCCCTTTGGGGGCGAGGAAAGGAAAAAGGGGAAGAATAGGAATGGCAGAGCCCATTCCTCCCTCCCCACGGACCTTTCCCTGCCCTCTAGGTGCCCCGTTTGGGGCACTTGGAGGGCAGGGAAAGATAAGTGGTGAAGGAGGGAGATGGGGAGGACCCCTGCCTCCCTCCCCACAGACCTTTCCCTGCCCTCCAGATGCCCCGTTTGGGGCACTTGGAGGGCAAGGAAAGGTAACTGGGGAAGGAGGGAGATGGGGAGGGCCCCTGCCTCCCTCCCCATGGATCTTTCCCTGCTTCCAGCTGTCTCTCCAGACAGCTGGAGGCAGGCAAAGCTCCCTGGGGAGGAGGCACTGGCGCATGCCGGTTGCTCCTTCTCTCCCTGCCCTTTTCCCGGCCTCTAGCTCTCTTGAAGAGACAGCTGGGGGCTGGGAAAAGGCTGTGAGGAGGAGCCAGAGGTGCGCTCCTCTGGCTCCTTCTCCAGAGTGCCCTTTTCTGGTTTCCATCTGTCTCCGAGAGACAGATGGAGGCCAGGAAAAGGCAGGGAGGGGGAGGAACAGGCACGCGCGTGCTTCTTCCGCCTTCTCCCTCGTCCCGTGCCCGAGAAAATGGCCCAAAGTGCCACTTCCGGCACGCGTGCAGTGGGTTCGCCATCACTGCCCTAACCATAGTGAATATGGAGGAACACGTGTATTTTTTCTTCCTAAGTGAATTTACCAGTTCCACTCTACTACCTCAACTATAATAAAAAAAGCACAGGAAACAAAGATCTGTCATACAGTATCTTTTGCATACAGGAGCCAGGCATATTGAGTTTAATACATGGCATCTCCAGTTTAAAAGAAAAGGTATCTTAGGCACGTTACAGACTGCCTGTTTGGGGCGGCCTGTACCCGGCCCTTTCCCCGCCAGATCGGGGCCTCAGCTGCCACAGCTGCAGCCTCTGAGGCCCCGATCCGCCGCTTTCCAGGCTGTAGGGAAGCGGCAAAAGGCCGCTTCCCCATGGCCTGGAAAGGGGTGTCCTTGGGGCTTCATGTCCCAAGGACACCCAATGGCAGCGGGGGCCAAGAGAAAGGGGCCGCTCAACTCCTTTCTCATTTGTGCCGCTGGTGCAGCCATGTAGAGGAAGGAAGGATCCTGAAAGGAGCTTCGAAATGGAGCTCATTCCTGCACCGCCGAAAGAGCGCCCCAGGCGCTCTCGCACGGTGCGAGTACATCACTTGGTGACGTAGGAATGGTGGCACCCTTGTCTATAGGGCGTCGCCATTTTGTACGGACCCAGTCCGAACTAGGGTTAGGGGCATCAGGAAGTGACGCCCCTTCCTAACCCTAGTACGTCCTGGGGACGTACTATAGGCGCGTCTGTAACGTGCCTTGAGGACTGCACCATTTCCTGCATTTACCTAACCTCAATACTTGTTTAAATCTCTTAACTTTGCACTCTAAGGCTAGTAAAATAAAGGGCTGTTAGCATTCATCACCTGGTAGTCCATCTGTTTCACATGCCAGGTGCAAAATGTTTGCAGCAAAGGTTAAGGAAGAAATAAAAGTAGACCAGAGACTGACAAATTTATGATCATTAAAGCAGTCCCAAAACATCTTGTCTGCCCTTATTGATCCTTCAAGACCAATCCTTAAAACCTCCTAACTCCCCTGTCTTGTCAGTAAAGAAAAATAGGTTTATTAGAACCAGCTGCAACAACCCAGACTCACTTTGTTCATAGTTCAGTACTTTAGAGGAATTTTCAACTTAGTGTAACAACAAGGTGAAGCTATAATAGGCTTTTCATAAGATTTCTTCAGAGGTAGTTTGTCATTGCCCTCCTTCAAGACTGAGGAAGTATGACTTGCCCAAAATCACCCAGTGGGTTTCCATGGCTGAGTGGGGATTCAAGCCCTGATTTCCCTGTGTCCTAGCCAAACCCTCAAACCACTACACTACAATAAGCCTAAAAAAAATATTATATGCTTACATCCACTATGACTTATGATAACCCTATCATATATTCTTGGCACGATTTATATAAAAGTGCTTTGCCATTTCCTTTCTCTAAGGCGGAGTGCAATTTGCCCTAGGTCACCAAGTAGGTTGCTATGGTTGAGAGGGAATTTGAATCCAGGTCTCCCAAAGTCCTTGTCCAAAACTCAAACCACTGCACTACACTAACTCTCAAGACTCACTCACATGAGAATAAACCTCAGTGAATTCACTGAATATACAACATTAATATCACTGAATATACAACATTAATATCACATTTATTTAAAAAGGAAAATATATAATCAGAAGTAAAACCCAATGAGATGAACGAAACTCCCAGGTAAATATGTAGATTTCTTTAAATAAGGAGATTTAAAATTAGAATTCTTATTCTTACTTTATTTTAAGAATAAGCTGGACAGAAGCTGGGAATATGTTTAATTAACAGAACCTTTTTGCTCCAGAGTCACTCAATAACAGCTCCAACAAAACCCCTTAAAGTGTGGGATCCACCGAAAAAGTGGGCTGGGCAGAAAGCAGAGTGGAAAGGGACAGAGAGAGGTCAAGAGAAGGTGAAATGGGGTAGGGATGAGGAACACTGTTTACTTAAATATACATGCCCCCAAAACTGTGTAAACATTAACACACTAAAGGAATAAAAGAGAGAGAGAGAGAGAGAGAGAGAGAGAGACTTCACTGAGGTTATCTTGTCTTTTGTGTCTAGCAAAAGGAGACAATTCGACCCGCTAACAAACTGTAATGACCCAAAACAACCAATCTGGTGTAGTGTGGGAATAATTGCCTATAGAGTTAAGGCTTGCTTAACTGAATTAACAGTTTTAAAATTTACAGTATTTTAATGCTTTTTCCCCAAGCTCTAGTTATCTTTGTACAGTCAGACCTCCACATCCACAGGGGATTTGTCCCAGACTCAACACACACACCCCGGGTGGATACCAAAATCTGCAGATGACCAAGTCCTGTTTTTCTTAATGGCAGTGCAGCTGCATGCACATGGCACCATTAAGAAAAACAGGGGCTTGCTGTCCACAGACGATTAAATCCGCGAAGAGCAAGTCCACCAATATGGAGGTGTGAAGACACACCCAACTAAAGGTGGTGGCAGGTTTGGGTGTTCAATGCCGGTACCCTGGTGAGATCAAACTCTTTACCCAAAAAGGCTCTGAAGCTGAATGTAAAGTTCAAAAAGGGGGGAAATTTAATATAAAAGACAAAAATAAAGAGTTTTCTCCTCCCCAGCTCTGAACAAAAGGTACTTTACAGTTTCAGCAATCTTCTGGATGTCATCTTTCTGGGTCTGATGTCGCTTTGCTCTCCTCACTCAATGGAGCTGGTGCAGGGTCTTTCAGCTCCTGAATTCTTTATTCACTTGTTGTTGGTAACTAATTTGGCTGAGTTGGTAACTAAAATGGCTAAAATCTGGTAACTGAAATGGCTAACGTGTAAGAAATGCCCTTTCCGGCTGTCTGGGCCTGTTTGCCACCAAAAGACAGCTCCCTGCTTGCTCACAGCAAAGACTGCTCCCCAACTAAAAACTTCCAGCTACAGCAGAGTATGCTGGGAAAGGGCATACCAAACCTGGAAATAATGCAGGGGATCCTACAGCTCCTCCCACAACTAATACAAAGAACTTTTCCTACACTAAACATACTATGGCCTGAACCAATGTGAAACAAAACGCAGGGAAAAGTTTCAATCAGTCCTGGCAGGACATCACAGGAGGGCAGATTGTACTGATCCAATAAGAGAACTTATACTAAGTGCCATTTATTTAAGATCTTCTCCTGTAGGGACTTAGATATATCCTAGCAGGTTCTTGACAGAAATGTTTAGAAACAGAAACACATTTAAAGCATACATCTGCAAGTCTTCTTGTAAGAAACAAAAAACAAATAAAAGAAAACTATATAATACATTTATAAATTAAAGGTAGACAACATGATGTGGCCAGAGGGTAAACACTTCTAAATTCCACTGGTTTCAATGTGAGAGATGAACACAACTTTACATTCAAACACAACTTTACATTCAGACTTTGACTGGATCATGCTCATTACCTATTAGTCGTCCACATAGTCTGACAGCTATTTTACTCCACAGGTGTCTCAATTATACTACATTTACCTTCTGCTACCGTATTACACCAATCATATTTTTGAGTGAAGGGGTAAGCATGACTGATTCTTGAGAAATCTGTTGGACAACATCCAGCAGTTCCCTGAAATAAGCTACTTCTCATCATGCATCACTTGCACCCTCTTGTGTTGAATATGCATACCTTATTAATACTAGGAACTTGCTAATAACCTAAGTTAGGCTGAATATATAGTTACGTTCCTTGTGTTTTATTTCTCAAAACAGTAAGTTAGTACTTCATGCATTAACATAATATAGCAAGAGTATATGGGGAAATTAAAATACCTTATTTCAGTTGAGCCTCACAGAAACAACTCTATCAGATTGAATCCATCAATTTTAATGAGTCCAGTAACTGCAAAATGCAGATAGATTTCCCTCCACAGATAAATTTCCCTCTTATAGGTGAAACAAAATATTCAGTTTTAAAGTCAGCTTAAAGACAAAAAAGTACCACAAGTTCTAAATGTTTTAAGAATCTATTTAACGAAGTTATCTATGAGTATTTTCACATTTGCAGATTTTTATGTTACTTACACTAATACAGGTTTTCCTGATATCTTGGGATGTCTGAGAAGTTCTGACATTGTCTCCTTTGTCTCTTCCATTCTCTCCACATCACTGGAGTCCACAACAAATATTATTCCATAGGATTCAGCATAGTAATTCTTCCAGATTCCCCGGATTCGTTTTCCACCTCCGAGGTCAAAGATTGTGACTTCAAAACGGCCTTGCTTAAGATCGATTTTAGAAAAGCCAACTGTTGGAGCCACATCTTCAGGAGACTCTGATAAAATTAAAGCATGAGTTATAAGAAACAATAGTGATGAAGCCACTTGTGCATAACAGAATCTTACTTCAGAGAATACCTAAACAACAGAGGTGCTTTTCAGAAGGTGTAAATAGCTGTCACTGAAATGGGAAAAGACAGATCTCATATATATATTTATACACACACACACGCACACGTGTATCTTTTGGTCTGGGTCACAGTGAAGCCACAAAGAAACTCCAGAACAAGAGTTTCTGAAGTGAGCAAAGTTTATTTCATAGGATAAGAATTTATCATCATCCTGCACTGGATTCATAGGCACCAGTGAACTGACTAAATACTGTCTTGAAGAGATAGTTGAACTCTTCTCCCACAGTAGAAGTACAAAGGCCGGAATCCTGTTTCAGTTACATAGGTACAAAACACACAGCAGAAATAATCCAGTTTCAGACAGCTTTAACTGCCCTGGCTCAATGCTAGGGAATTCTGGGAACTGTAGTTTTGTGAGACATTTAGCCTTCTCTGTCAGAGAAACTAAAATAAACTACAGTTCCCAGGATTACCTAGCACTGAGCCAGAGCTGTTAAAGAGGTCTCAAACTGGATTATTTCTGCAGTGTACTTTGGACCTTAGTTAAGTCTACCTAACTAGACTTAACTAAGTAACCTCTCCTGGCCTGAACCTGATGGAAACAGCATTCACCAGTACTTCAATCTCAGGCAGAATGGAGTTTCTTCTCCCCAAAGTGTTAATGCCTGGTAAAGTAGTAAAAGTAAAGTAGGTAAAGTAGGACAATTACAATCATGGCAACAGTGCCACAATCGTGGTTAAGTGGGAATTGTAAATATGAAACAGTTATGGATGAGTACATCTAGGCAGTTGTTTCATAGTCATGATTATTTCTCCTTCTCCACTTTATTTATATCCCACCATTTCCCCAAAACTAAGAATCAAGGTGGCTTACACATTTTAAAAAATTACAATTAAAAACAAAAAGCCACATTAGAACAACTAAACTAAGAACCATATTAAAAACATACACCTTAAAAGAATAAATACTATTTAAAGCAATACAGCACGTATACCCTTTTTCAATCCTAAAAGCCTATCTGAATCGAAGGAAAAAACTGTTGGCTGCCATTGGGCTGGACAGCAAGCAAGAGGCCATTCTAGCCTACCTAGGGAGGGAATTCCAAAGTGAAGGTGCAACCACTGAGAAGGCCTCTTTCATGTTCCCACCAGCCATAGCTATGAAGGTGGTAAGGGTCCAGGCATGCTTATATTGGGAAATAATGGTCTGTCAGACAACCTGGACTTAATCCATACAAGAAGAGCCAGCATTGTATAACAGATTAATCACTGGATGATGGCTTTGGAGATCATGGTTTGAACCCCTTGCTCAGCCATGGAAATGCATTGGGTGATCTTGGCAAGTCACAAGGCCCATTCCCACTTACATTTAAACTACTTTGCGAATCATATTGACATTGGATTGCAGATTCGATTGAGGCCGATATCTAGTTCCCATTATGGAAGAGAATTATTTCAAGAATTCCTTGCATTTGTGTCTTTTTTGACATGCTTGTCATTCACACTAGCTGGTTATATACACACACACACATGTCAATCATATGACGCGCATTTACGCGTCATCAGTGCCAACCTGGGCTGCTTCCTGGGGCTCTGGAGCTCCCAAGCCTCCTGGGAAGCAGGCAGCCCAGGAGCTCCAGAATCAGGTGGGGGGCGGCAATGTCCAACATCCCTGGCGGAGAGGAAGCCAAGGGAGTTTTCTTGGCCTGTTTCCTCAGAGGAGGCTTTGCCACTGGCGTCCTCTGAGGCTGAGGCAGTGGGACTTGCCCAAGGTCACCCAGTGGTTTGCATGGCTCAGTGGAGATTCAAATCCTCCCACCTTTCTCCTTCCCCCCAAGGCTTTATGGGCCGACACCCAAGCTGAGGTGGTCCAGGGCTGGAGGAGAGGGCAAGATGTTAAAGGGGCCTCCCTCGCTCAGTCCTCCATTCTCCTCCTGGCAGTCCATGGCTGGGAATGGGAGCCCAAGGCTTTATGGGCTGACGCCCAAGCTGAGTTGGTCCAGGGCTGGAGAAGGGGGCAAGATGTTAAAGAGGCCTCCCTCGCTCAGTCCAGATGACAGGTTTGCCTTGGGTCATCATATTGGAAATGACATGAAGGGACACAACAAGCAACAGCCGCTTTACAGGTCATAACCAGCACTTTGAATTGTCTCTAGAAACAAACAGGCAGTCAGTCAGTCACACTGTTGTACTTAGTCACAGTTGTGACACTATTGCCACAAACATAACTTCTGGCTCACGTGGGGGGGGGGGGGGGGAACCCTACTTTAGCAGGCTTTACCTCTGTGGAGAAAAAGGAAATCCATAAGGAAATCCAATCTACTGGTGATTTGAGCATGGGTGAATGAAGTTTCTTTCCAGTTTAGTGAGTCAAGTCAGGAGAGGTTATTTAGTTAAGTATAGTTAAGTATATGCCAGCAGGTTTTTACAGTTGAAGGGGGGAAAGTGGTCTCGCAAATTGCGGAACCTTCCCAATTATAATCTGAGATACAAAAATCATTAGAGTCAACCATTTGGTCTGCATACACAATTTACTACTTGAATTTCTTCCCTAATTATACCCCAAGTCAATATCATAAAATAAGTTATATCTACAGCATTGATTTTTATGTAAAATTTACCCTAGTATATTCATTCCCATGTATTTCTGCAAGCAGGACTTATAGCACATATAAAAGAGAAGGTAGAGGGCAACTATTGACTTTTCTATCCTATACTAAAAAAGGGAAATGCCTCATTAACCCAGGGACATATTTTATATTTGGCACATTGACATCAATTTTAAATCAACAATTCCTCAAATATTTTTAAAAAATCTACTTAAAGATGTTTTTGTTTCAGTAACTGCTGTCTAGAGGTTATAGATTACTCTGCTTTTAAAAAACCTAACAATGTTTTCTTTTGTACAAATACGTACTCCGATCTTGATTCAACAAGTCTCTGAAAATGCAGGATTTCTGAACCCAGAAAATGCTAGCATTCTGCCATGCAATGGGATATGTACAATGATATTTTTCTGATATTCAGGGAAGTAAAAGCCTTAATTTGCATTTATGTTTAATTTGCATTTATAAACTGACTTTGATTTATGGTCACCCTCTCACAAGGTTTGCTCAGCAAGACTGATTCAGAGGAAGTTTGCCATTGATTTATTTTGAGTGTAAGAGAGTGAGACATGTCCAAAGTCACCTAGTAGGTTTCCACAACTTTGTGGCAATTCAAATCCTGGTCTCCTGGAGTCTTAGTTCTACACTCAAACCACTGCATCACATTGGATCTTGCAGGTGTATTGATCCTACTTTGGATGCACTAATGATGTGAATCGCCTTCTGTATATTCCCTTATATATATTTTAAATATATTTTATTTCTTTACTAAGTACTATATCTCATATATATCAAAAGACTTCTGGGCAGAGAACAAAGAGTAGGAAAAAAGTCAACCATAAAACCATAGCACAATTTTAAAACCATTTTACAAGATTAAACATTTATTTTAAAAACTTTAATAAACAAATTTAACTTGGCGTCAAAGTAAGGCCAACATCTGCTCCATTCCAAGGAGAGGACATTCCACAATGGGGAAACACAGCAGAGAACACGGAATTCTCCAACAATAGTTTCATTTCAAGTAGTACTGTGTCATCTGCATATAAGATTGCTAATGTTCCTATCTCCAATCTTCATTCTTCCTGTCTCTAAGCCTGTTCTGTATATGATATTTTGTGCGTACACTTTAATAAATAGGGGGATGGTATGCTGCCTTGCTTGCCCCCTTTTTCCAATTGGGAACCATTCTGTTTCTCTGTACTCAATTCTGACCGCATCCTCTTGTCACAAGTACAGGTTACACATCAGGACAATCAAGTGTAGTGTTATTTCCATTTTATTGAGATTATTCCAGTTTTTTTGTGGTCTATGTAGCTTAAGGCTTTATTGTACTCAATAAAGCACATGAAAAATTTGGAATTCCCTGGTTCACTCCATTATCCATCATGTGTTTGCAATGTGATCCCAAGTGCTTCTTACTTTCCTGAAACCAGTTTGCAACTCTAAAATTTCTTGTTCCATATATGATGGGAGAAAAAATAATACATCCATATAAAATACAGAGTGGTATTTTATTTCCTCATATCATCCAGAGTCATACTGAGTATTGAAGAAAAAAAAATTCTAAAAATAAGACTTGCAGCATGAGAGAGCAGGAACACCTATAACTTTCTTCCACCATTCTTTTCCTTCTTTTGGATTTCAGCTCCCTTTCCCAAAAAGTTAAAGCTCTTTTAACAAAAAACGTATACCTGCAAGTTTTGCATCAGATGATTAAGTATGCAGTTCATATTGCTGACAATGGGAAAACACCTCTTTATATTCATTTGGAGTTTTTGTTACTTAACAGCATATGACAGCACTATAACCACCAGGTCTTGCTTCAACCAAGCAGAATAAATCCAAAATTGTGTCTACTTTAAAAAGTGAAGGAGCTTGTCTTAATACGTTATAAGAAAGCTTTCCTAAGAACGACTGGTTCAGAATAAAACTGTTGCTTACCTCCTTGAATTCCTTTCACTGTTGCAGTTTTCCCAGCATTATCAAGGCCCACCATGATCAATGTCACCTTCCTTTGAACAACAGAAAGGGAAAAAAATGTATCACCTTTTTTAATTAACAAATGGATCACTGAACTGGTTTTTTTTAAACCTGCACAGTTAGCAATCATCACAAAACATAAATTATTGATTTATACACTGTAGCACAACCTACAGACCGTGGCCCTTTGAGGACAGTTTTAACAAGTGAAACATAAAGGAGATCACAAATAGGGAAAAACAGATACAGAACAGCAAAGGAAGAACAACAGAGGAACAGGTGTAAATACAATAATATGCACTCATTTCAATTACATATACAGTAGCATTTTGTAACGATGGCTATGTTCCAAAAGCTTCCTTTAAAAGGTTAATTCTGAGGAATGTATGGTAGGTTTTCACTCTGAAACACATCAGAGGGAGTTCAAGTTGTGGATTCATTTCAGGGAGCAATGTCTCAATAGCTAACATTGATTGAACTGGACAATCAAAAAACAAAGGATGCATTAAGATAAAACAACAGAAAGGAGGCAAAGTCAATATGCTGAGAATGGGAACAAAAACCTTGAGCAGGATCTGGGCATCCATGAGAAGCCAGTGTATGTGTTTAGGATGCAGTGATTAATTTTGGCAGGAAAATGCAAGATATACATGAATGAGGAAAAATGTGAAGAAGGAAGAGAGATGAAAGAAAGGAGAAGGGAGAGTGTCAAAAGAGGTAGGAAAGATATAAAAGAGAGATAAAAGCAATGAATTTTATTTAATTTTTAAGAAGGAGTTATCGATTCTAATGCTGATATGTATCACAAAAGGGAAGCAATGTTTAACCAAGCAGATTGGAGGAAATGCCATAAAGTAGAACAGTAGCTAATTAAAACACATTTAAGATAGATCAGCAGCAAATGAACTAAATATTATCCCCTAGCATTGTGGCAATTTCTTTGGCCTACATTAAAACCTGCAAGAATTAAGAATTCAATTATGGATGGATGCTTAGTTTTATTTTTGTGTTTTAAGCCTTTTTCTTCACCCTCCACATTTTGCAACCCACATTCCAAAGTTAACACTGAAATAGATAAGGAAATGGCAACACCAGAGCAAAACCAGTGAACAATCTGTGCATGCACAGGTAAGTGAATGTTAAGGAGACAGAAAAAATTAATTTAATTAATTTAGCAAACCTTTCAAACCATATATCTAGCATAATAGTAAATCAAACTGGAATGCACTGCCCTAATGGAATGTGACTTTTTAGTAACACTTCTAAAAATGCAAATCACCATTTGAGATCTGGGCTGCAGCAAGCAGACATCACCCACAGGCAACTGACGGTGTCTGTTGACTCTCTCTCTCTCTCTCTGCATATGTGTCTGTGTATGCATGTGTAACTTTTAAAATATACATAAAATTATTTACAAAAGAAGTAATTTCTCAGGGATCATACTTCCCTGTCTGAAGCTTCACATTTTGCATTATGAGTGACAATACTTGCAGTTGGTTCCTACCCCTTCAGCTATTTGCAGCACTGTAATTAATCCTGTGCCTATATTCTAATGCTTAATGTCTCCTTCATAACCTGCAGCCAAGTCTATGAATGTTAAAACAACTGGGAAAGTCCATAAGGTAATCTTTCATGACAATGAAGCTAGGAAAAAAGTGAGAATACAAGACTCATGTATATACTGTAGTTTGTTGCAGATCTGTGAAAGGCTTTCATAATGCTGACTACAGCTATTTGACTTTAAGTTCTTGGCTTGAATTGTAGCAAAGAATACAAAGGGAGGAAGACCTTGGCAGAACACAGAACCTAAGGTGAAGAAACTGTCTTTGGGTGAAAAACTCATCCAATGTTTAAGTGAAAAATTAAACGATCTATGTATCTGTGCCTAAACTCTCCCTAGAAGCCAAAATGTTTAAACTTATGCCATTGTACTTAAGATGCAACGTGAGATGGCAAGAGTCATTAGAAAAAACAATAAGGCTTGGTAAAGTTGAAGGCAGCAGAAAAGGAAGATAACCACATTATAGGGGATAGACTCAATCAAGGAAGCCCTAGCCCTGAATTTGCAAGATCACAGCAGGGCTGTTACTAACGGGGTGACTTGGAGGTCTCTCACTCATAGGATTGCTGTAAGTAGAAGCCAACTTGATGGCAAACAGAAACAACCATGTTTGCCATTCAAATCCTGGGGGGAGATGCTACCAATTTTTCATATTAAAATGTGGGCAACCAGAATTGCTCTTTGAACACCACAGTTCACCACGTACAGTGATTCAATAAAGTATTCTGCATATATCCAGTAATTTGTTGTAACTCCACATAGTCTTGGGCTGAGCTGCAGCAGTAAAAACAGATAGAGGCTGAGTGCCAGCCCAAATCAAGCCCTACATTAAGGAAGAGGAAAAACAATGACAAATAATCTAACTTTCAGATGTGAACAGTTTAAAGTTTTAAAAAGTTTAAACAGAAGTTAAAAAATATTTGGACAAAAATAATTTTTACAAATAAGCAAATATAAATACATACAGGGAATGGGATGTCACCAATATACCATCTTGAATATGCTTTTATTCCTACTTTTCGAGAGTGGGGGCAGGGGAGGATATACTTCTTTAAAGCTGTGAATTTTAAAAAAAATGTGCATGTTTTTGTTCTCTTAAAAATCTGCATTTTCAAAATGTGTGTTTCTATTATGGTTTTTAGTTATCAGCTTACAGGACCAGGACACTGGTTTTCTTTTTTTTAAACTTAAGCCACATAAAAGGAATTCATTGGTTAAGATGGGTTTTTTGCAGTTTGTTTTTTCACAAGCTATCAATGTTTATGGATCTGTGTGTAAGGATGAACATTTTCCATCTAAAAATAGTTTCTAACAAGTACTGGAGTAAAAGGAAATTAGGAAATATGGTTATGAAATAATGTAGCCCATCACAATAGCAACTAATAGCAAACTACACACATAAGTTTTGCCTAGCCTTCTACCAAAATGTAACCAAAAATATACAGTTGTGATACGTTTCAATCCTTGAATTTAACCTTCCAAACATGCTTGTATATATGGCCCCACCATTTCTGCTCAGAAAAATCCAAAGCAGGATTTCTATCTTTTCTTTCTCAGATAAGTGAAGAAATGTAAACCGTATACAGATTCTGGGGTCATGCAAACCAGCAGCTTGGAGCAGCGTCCTGCCACTTCAGTGCCAGTCAGACCCTGATTGGCATGGAATCGTGGCGACTGGCCATTGTGGTCCTGAAGCCGGCCACTCTTTCCACCACTCCTTCTTCAACCAGTTTTTCTCAGCTGTGCGCACTCTCCGCATATTCCAGCCACTCTGGAGGCATGCAGCGTCTGCACACCCTGCCCGCAAAGCACTCAGAAGCCTCACTTTTCTGCCCATCTGTTTCAGCCCTCAGTCTTCAGTTTCTGACTTGACAAGGAAAGCAACAAACCTAGTTGTGATGGAACACCAAATCACCATTATTAATTTATTCTTTCCTACTACATGGAAAAGGCAAAACAACACCATTCTCAAGAACATAAAGCCAGATCTTCCTTAACATTCTCTACAAATGTGGAAAATGAAAAACTATAACAAACATTAGAGCTTTGCAACAGGACCAAGTGGTTATGAAGAAGACAAATCTGGTGTAGGGTCAGCTTGATAAAATCTGTACATTTTGTATTTCATTTCTTCTGTTCTTACTGTTTACTCCAGTGCCACTGCAGGAATGTATTTCTGCATCTTAGGATGACTTTTCATGTATTTGAATAAGTGGAGGCCACTCCATGAAAGAAGCCATAAGGACTTTACATTACTAGCATACTGCTTGTTATAATTCAGATAACAATTTGTCTTTGGACTCTGTGAAAGTCTTCTTGCTTTAACAGTGCAAACATTCAAAATGAAAAAGAGGCTATACTCCATGTGCAATTGTTTACCTGATAGGTTCTCGCCACCTCTTTAGCCAGTTGCAGCAATTGGCCATCAGGCTATACATCCCTATCCAACAGCCATTCAGAGCACCACACCGAACGAACTACAGATGCAATCTGTGGCAGATCCTGACGTACCAGTCAAAGATACACCAATGTGGAACAGGTCAAGCAAGAAACAGTCTTGCTAAAATCACAGAAAGAGAGAGAGGACATTACAGTCAGTAAGAAGCTACTCCCAAAGTTCATTCCCCCCACCCAACAAGACCATCTTAGTAAAGATTCCTTCTATAAGCTCACCTCTTAAACATTGCTGTTTTATGAAAGATTTTATTTCACAGACATATGAACACGAGATTAAAAACATTTTTTTGGAAAATTAATCTTTATAGAAAGGATATGGAACTCTAAAGTAGGCATGGGCCAGATTCCTTCCTACACCACTTCCTTGGACTGAATGATGTCAGGAACCAGATGCCTACTGATTTCCTTAGGTCCCTGCCAGAGCCAATGTTTGGAGCTGGCTTCTCAATGAAGGCATCAGCTGGAGGAACACTGCTACATGAATTGGGTGGCTTCAGTCCACCTTTCTGTGCTTTGTTTGCTCCTCCCTCACCTTGGTAATGTAGGAAATTTATTTACTTACCTTATAACCCCCTTTCTCTCAGTGTACAAATCATGACAAAATATGAACATGGTGCACACAACTGGCTTTGCTTCTACCTCATCTTCCACATCCAAGGAAGATAAATGAGAAGAAAAACAGATTCAGACATGCTGCAAAAACCTTGCTGAGCTCCTCCTCCTTAAATGTAGAAAATAGCAAGAGTGGTGTCATACCTTGGATCTGGGCCAAATATATGTTTTTGTATAACCCTGAAAATGGACACCCTAAATTACACATTGTCAGAAAGCATTAAAAAAAACTGCTATGAAAGGTTCTCAGAAGAAGGAGTTACAGAACCTGTACCTCACAGAAGCAGCCAGATACACAGGACTACTATCCTGATTAGAGGATTTCACACAATTGTGGTGCCAGAATACCACAGAATACCACATTCCTAACGTTTTGTCAGAAACACTGCAGACTGACTGGGTCAGCCAGAAGAATCATCAGTAGCAGAACACATTATAAACCATCCAGGGCATAAAATGCTGTTTGAAAACACTGAAATTCTGGACCATGCCAACAACTATCAAATCAAAATGCACAGGGAAGCCATTGAAATACATAAACACCTGGACAACTTCAACAGGAAAGAAGAAACCCTTAAAGTAAACAAAGTTTGGCTACCAGTCCTGCAAAACACCAAAATCAAGACCCAGCAAGTGCAAATGAAAGCCACCCAGAGTCAGGGAGATTTCCCAGCAGACAATAGATCACTATAGTTTTTGTGGGTTTTTTGAGCTATGTGGCCATGTTCTAGAAGAGTTTACTCCTGACATTTTGCCAGCATCTGTGGCTGGCATCTTCAGAGAATGCTGACCTGGAAGAGAGTGGGTATAGACACACACACACACACACACACACACAGTGTGATCCTGGATAAGGAGGAGTGATGCCCATGTTAATCTGTGTATTGTTCTGTTGTTGATGGGCTCCTTGGGGTAGGAGGATATGTAAAAGAGGATTATTGTATATACTCATGTATAAGTCTAGAAATTTAGGTCAAAAAATTGACACAAAAAACCTCAGTCGACTTATCCATGGGTCAACATAAATACTGTATCTTAATTCTTATTTAAAAGAAGGAACTATCCCCTGGTGAAAGGCAAGAGTATAATCTCTCCTGGAAACACCAATCCCCTCTACTCTCTCATCCATCCAGGCTTAAGAGTGAGCACAAAGAGCTATGTCTGGTGTAATTTTGTAAGTTCTTTGACATTGTTTTGCTTTGCTTCATCCTTTAGCTCCTTTGCTACATGCCCTTAAGTTTTACTTTCAACTTATCCATGGGTCATATCAAAATTCATACTTTTGGCCTCAAAACTTGCCCTCAACCTATACATGAGGTCGACTTATAGTCGAGTATATACAGTAGTGTCTGCTAATTGGTGATCATTGTCTGCTAGGAGAGCCTCTTGGGAATCATTCCTCCTTACCCAGGATCACACTCTGTGTGTGTGTGTGTGTGTGTGTGTGTGTGTGTGTGTGTGAGCGCACACACATACATACACATACCCACTCTCTTCCAGGTCAGCGTTCTCTGAAGATGCCAGTCACAGCTGCTGGCGAAACTGTCAGGAATAAACTCTTCCAGAACACAGCCACACAGCCTTAAAAACCCACAAAAAACTATGGATGCTGGCCATGAAAGCCTTCGACTTCACCTTTTTCTCTTTCTCTTATAACAAGCATACCCACTGCCTTTCAGATGTATTTACAAGCCTCTTTCTCCAAGGATCTAAGGGTGACTTACATGATCTCTATGGCACCATCCCATATTAACTCTGTGAGACAATTTTAAAAAGTCATGTAACACTATGCAGACTAAGAAGTTTGTTTTGCATCACACCCTCCTGGAGGCAACGAAATAGCCTATGGTCCACCAAAGCTTATGCCAAATAAGATTCCCCACTTTTTAAAGTGTGAGACTTTTTGCATCAAAGATGGCTAATACTGCCATCCCACTGGATCCTGAAGATATGAGCCGAAGGCAGGCCAATTGTAATAGCTGAATGGAGACTTCGAACCCAGCTCTTGCTGGTCTAAGTCCCATACACTCGCCACCAATTTTATTAGGACACAACAAGCAAGTATATTAGACTCATAGCAATCAAGGTCTGAGTCTTGGGGGGGGGGGGGGGCGGTGTGTGTCTTCTCGTGTGTGTGTGTGTGTGCCTTCAAGTTGCTTGCGTAGGGTTTTCTTAGGCAAGGAAGACTCTGAGGTGTTTTTGTCCATTTTCCTCCGAAATATAGCCAACAGCACCTGGTATTCATTGGCGGCCACCCATCCAAGACCTAACCATGGCTGACCTGAGTTAGCTTCCAAGTTCAGATGGGATCTTGTGCCATTAGGGCAGGGGTTCCCAAGCTGGGGTTGTGAGGTGGGCTTTCGGAAAGTACAACAAAGAGTGGCTTGTGTCCTTGAGTAATATAATCATCATCATATGGTAATTTTTTATTTATATGCCACCACTCCCACAGGATTGAGGTGGCTTACAATAACAGATAAAATACAATATAAAATACAAGATATATTAAAATGTATTCCATCTGAATGTGGAAGCTAGCATTAGTGTTCCCAGGAATCTAACTGCTCCACTGAGATTTGCATTTTATGCACTGAATTAAAAGCTCAGTTTCTTCATCTGCAGTATTGTACGTGGTTCACAAATCATCACCTTCGAATATGGGGTCACGTTTTTAGGGGGTGCAAACTATCAAACGTTTCCTAGGGGTGTTGGGCCAAAGGAAAAGTTGGGATCCAGCAGCCTGCTCTGTCTGTGCCTGTGTCTGCTCTCCACCCCAAATATTGGAACATGTATTTCGGGACAAACTGCATACAAAAACATATACGTATGATAAAATAAGCATGGGGTTGTTGGTGTTGCGTGCCATCCAGTCATTTCTGAGTGATGGTGGCCCTAAGGCAAACGTATCATAGCGTACTCTTGCCAAGTTTCTTCAGAGATTGGTTGCTATTGCCATCCTCTGAGGCTGAGAGCATGTGACTTGCGCAAGGCACCTAATGGGTTTCCATGGCTGAGCAAGGATTCGAACTCTGGGCTCCAGAGCCGTAGTCCAGTGCTCCAATCTCTACACTGGCTCTCCTAGGCTGCATCCACACTCTGGAAACAACCCCATTGGACCCCACTTTAACTTCCATGGCTTGTGCAATTGATAAAATTTTTAAATGTTGAATTTTGATTATTGTAATGGCGGGAGGCTCTAGGGGCTAATGTCACTTTTTATTGTGCTTTTGTATTTTTATTCCTGTTGTAATCCCGCCTCGATCTGCAGGGAGAGGCGGGAAACATAAATAAATCTTATTATTGTTAATGCTATGGAATCCTGGGACTTGTAGTTTGCTGTGACACCAGAGCTCTCCAAGTGAGAATGCTAAACGTCTCACAAAACTACACATCCCAGAATCCCGTCACAGAACTGACCCACGGCAGTTAAAGCGGCGTCAAAACAGGTTATTTCTGCAGTGTGGACACAGAGCACTCTGGCTGAAAACCCTAAGCCATTCAGGGCCTTGAGAATTATAGTTTTGCAAGCCATCCAGCCTTCTCTGGAGCCACGGCAAACTACAGATCCCAGGGCCCCACAGCCTTTGAGCTGCATCAAACTGGATTGTTTCTGCAGTGTGGACACAGAGCAGTCTGCCTGAACGCACTAAATCATTCCGTACCCTGGGAATTGATAGTTTTGCGAGCCATTTGGTTATTCCCTGGCGCCACCGCAAACTATGGATCCCAGGGTTCCCCAGCCTTTGAGCCAGGGCAGTTAGAGCGGTATCACACTGGATTGTTTCTGCAGTAGTGCCATGGATGGCCCTGACGGCGCCAAGGACATCTCCGGGTCTTACCAGGGCGTTTATCACCGCGGACGGAGGGTCAGGAGGAGGAGGGTGGGGAAGCAGGAGGAGGCCGGCTCCCCGTTGGAGCCTTCGGCCAGCATCGCGGCCGAGAGGGAACCGCTTCCTTCCCCTCCGCGTCGCTCGTTGTGCTGAGACCCCAACGCGGCCCGGGCCACAGCGTCACGTGACCGCAGGTCTTTCCCCTTCCCACGTGACGCCCTCGGAGCGCGCTGATTGGCGCGGGAGTTCGATAACAACGCGGCGCTCAGGGGGACGCGTAACTAAGCCGGTTGCCAAGTTACAAAGGAGCGAGCGAAGACGGCAGGGAAAAGGAATGAGGCAGCCAATGGGAAGCGGAGGTAGGCTTGATTGACGGCTCCCGCCTCAACCGTTGGTCCCTATGAAAAGGGGGTTGGGCTTTTGAGGCGATAGGTCTTCTTGCTGTCCCTTTGCCCCCGTTACAAGCTTAGGATGCATCCGCACTGGAGGCATAACCCGGTTTGGCCCCGCTTTAACTGCCCTGGCTCAAGGCTATGAAATTCTGGGAGTTGGGAGTTTGTTGTCGGCTCACAACAAACCCCAACTCCCAGAATTCCATAGCCTTGAGCCAGGGCAGTTAAAGCGGGTCCAAACCGGGTTATGCCTCCAGTGTGGTTTGAGTGTTAGACAATTATGACTCTGGAGACCAGGGTTCGGACCCTGACTGGGCCATGGTTTCATTTATATGTATGTATTAATATATTTCTCCCAGAAGAGACCCAAGGCGGCTCACAGGCAGAAACATTTAAGAAATACAATATACTTTAAGACAATTAAAATCATATAAGACCAACATAAAAAAGCAAATACAACAGGCAACAAGGCCTGCATTGACACTCATGATCTGATTGCCCTTGACTTGTGCTGCAGAAATAGTAATGCAGTCTGACACCACTTTAACTGCCGCAGCTCCATCCTATGGAATCCTGGGATTTTTAGTTAGTTGTGACATCACTGCTCTGACAGAGAAGACCAAATGCCTCACCAAACTACAGATCCCAGAATTCCACAGCACTGAGTAGTATCAAACCATTAGCCTTGCTTAGGGTGCTCTTCACATCTGTTCTGACAGGTCCAACTCAAAATGAACAGTGAACGTTTTTTGATACAGACCCAGCTCAACCCTTTTGGGGACAGCAACAACATCTAAAGAGAACTAAGGCTTTGTCCGCACTGCAGAGATAATGCAGTTTGACACCACTTGGGTCAATGCCACGGAATCCTGGGATTTGACGTTTGTTGTGGAATTCCAGGGGAGGGAGGGGCAAAGCATTTGACTGCATAGACCATGAAAAAGGAGGGAATGCTCTTCAAGGCATGGGAGTGCCACTACATCTGATAGTCCTGAGGAGAAGTCTGTACAGTGGGTCCTTGTTATCTGCTGGGGTTCGGTTCCAGGATCCCCCGTGGATAACAAAATCCATGGATGCTCATATTAAATATAATGGCACAACAAAATGGTTTCCCATATATAAAATGGAAAATCAAGGTTTGCTATTTGGAATTTATACTTGTTTGGAATATTTTCTAGCCATGTATGCTCAAATCCATGGATAAAAAAATCTGTGGATAAAAAGGGCTGACAGTATTTGGGACAAGATGCAACTACAGTATTAGAACATAATTCAGAGAAACAGAATGGTTCCCAATGGGCAAAGGGGTTAGGCAAGGCTGTATATAGTCAGCCCTCCATATCCAAGGATTTTTTTATCCATGGATTCAAGCATCCACAGTTTGAAAATATTTTTAAAATACATAAATTTCAAAACACAAACCTTGATTTTGCCATTTTATATAAAGAATACAATTTTACTCTCCCACTGTATTTAATGGGACTCAAGCATCCATCCATGGATTTTGGTATCCACAAGGGGTCCTGGAACCAAACCCCAGCAGATACAAAGGGCCCACAATACTATCACCATACTTACTCAACATACAAAAGGAAACATAGAATGAGCAGGTTTAGACTTAGAATGAGGAGTGAAGATAGGAAGAAGGAACATCAGCAATCTAAGATATGCAGATGACACTATAGTACTAGTAGAAAACAACACAGACTTGGAAGAATTACTAAGGAAGGTCAAAGATGAAAATGTAAAGGCAGGCTTACGGCTGAACATAAAGAAAACAAAAATAACGACCTACATGAATTCAACCTAGACAATACGGAAATCGAAATAAAGAGTTCTCCTATCTTGGATCAAATATTGTTCAGAATGGGGACTGCTTTAAAGAAATAAGAAGACTGGGAATGGGAAGGGCACCTATGAAAGAACTAGACGAGATCCTAAAGAATAAAGACATAACACTAAAGTCAGAATCGTCCAAGCCATCATAATCCCCATCACCATGTATGGAAAGCCGACAGAAAGAAAATCAACTTATTGGAGAGATGGTGCTGTAGAAGTGTGCTGAGGATAATTGGACAGCCAGAAAGACAGACAAATGGCTCCTGAAATCAAGCCTGAAATCCCCCTGGAAGCCAAGATGGTCAGTTTGAGGCTGTTGTACTTTGGTCGCATCACGACTAGAAGGCATGAATCATTAGAAAAGAAAATCTTAAGAAAGCATGCACGAGTCTTTACAAAAGACAGTAATACTAGGAAAGGTAGAAGGCAGGAAAAAGAGAAGATCAAATGCCAGGTGAATGGACTCAATCAGGAAGGTCAAGGGTCTGGATTTTCAGGACCTGAGCTGAGCAGTGGAGGACAAGGCTTTGGAGATATCTCACCCATGGGGTCACCATGACTCAGGGCCATCCTGTTAACAACAAAAGGCAGCTATGAAGGAAATGCACAAGTTCTTAAGATCCACAGGGTGGCTATGAGTTGCAAGTAGTTAACTTGAGGGTAGTTAATAGGTTCATCAGGAAAAATAAATTTTATTTATTCATTTATGGGATTTATACTCCACCCTTCAGCTCTAAATGCTCTCAGAGCGGCTTACAATTGTTATTGTTTTTAATTAGTCGGTTCCCTGCCCTCTGGCTTACAGTCTAAAATACAGCCAAGTACATAATAGGACACAGTGTACGCAATATAGCTGTAAATAAACCATATGGAATGAATGTATAGTAGTGTTTTTAGCTTTGTATTTTGTAACGTCCTACATCTTTCCTGGACGGCCTCCCTTTTGCGGTGCCTTGTCCTCCTTGGTGATTATGACATCTGGGGTCCCCCGTTTCGAGGGGTCTGAAGCAAAGTCTAACACGAACAAAGGGTCAAATGCACTCCCCCCTTTTAAATCTAGGGCAGGGGACAGAGTGACCAGAAGTCCTAACTGCAAAGGAGGACATGGCACAAGGACAGGCCAGGAAAACTGACACCTAGCCAAAGAAAAGCTCCAAACACTCATAGAAATGGCAAGCTATGTTTCTCAGCCATCCTTGGGCATTTTGGAATTCTTCCTGGATAGAAGGCTGGAATGGAGGACATGTTTTGGAAAAGGAGGACCTTGGTCAAAACTCCCACCAGCAGACACTGCAAACAATGTAGGGGCCTAGAAAGGAAAAAACAAATGGAGAGTGTGACCCAACAAGAGCTGAAAACACTCCAATAGAAACTGTAATCCCCATGCTTCTCAGCCATGCTCTCAAGGCATTTGGGGATTGGGGAGGAGGTTTGAAATGGAGGACAGGCCCTGAAAAAGGGAGGACAGGTCCCCCCCTCAGGCTCAGCCTATGCTTCTTCTCAGTCATGCTCAAAATGGAGGGGGCTATGGAATTCCTCCTGGACAGAAGGCTGAGAAAGGAGGACGCCTCTGGCCCTGGATGGAGCTGAGTTCGGGGAGGCAAGAGGAAGGAGGGCTCCTCTGGAGGCTGAGGAGGAGGAGGGACACAAGGCCCCATCTTGCTTTGACCCCTCAGCCTCCCTCCCAGCCTCCTGTTTACCACCACGTGAAACGCGCAGCAAGGCTTTGCTTTCCGGGAAAGGTCCGCCGGCCCCTCGGCCCCTCAGCCTCCCTCCCTCCCTGCCTCCCTGGGCAGCAGCAGCAGCAGCAGCAGGAGCAGAAGGGCCGGGAGCTGGAGGAGGACCATTGCCCCCTCGACCAGGCAGCGGCCCCCGGGGGCCCTTCCTAGCCCTCGACGGAGCCCCAGGATGAGGCTCCCCTGCCCGCCCTGCCTTCTCCTCTCCTGCCTCTTGATCGCAGTCGCCATCTCTGAGGCCAGGACCTGTAAGTCACAAGCCCTTTCCTCTCCCAAGTTCCACTTTTGAGGGCATCCGCACTGCAGGGGATAATGCGGGTTGAGCCCGCTTTAAGCGCCATGATGCCCTGCTGTGGCATTCTGGGCGCTGTAGTTTGTTGTGGGTGCCAGAATGCCACAGCAGGGCGTCAGGGCACTTAAAGCGGACTCAACCCGCATTGTCCCCCCGCAGTGCGGATGCAGAGTCTCCTCAGGTTTGCTCAGAAGGTCCTCCCATCCCAAGTTTGGCAGGGTTTTCTTCTCAGGTTTTCCTGGGCTCCAGGCTTCTTTGGAAGAGCTGTGCTTCTGAGGGAGTGGATGGGCTCCTAAAATGGGGGCAAAGGTCTGCTCTTGAAAAGATGGATATCTCTGTATGTGGATTTTGTGGAAGTATTGGTTCACATATTATGTATGTATGTATGTATGTATGTATATAATGTGTATCATGTGTGGATTTTGTGGAAGAGTGTGTGTGTGTGTGTGTGTGTGTGTGTGTATGAATTATATATATATAGAGAGAGAGAGGTGTGGATTTTGTGGAAGTATGGGCTTATATATACACACATACGTGTATCTGTAGATGTATCTGTGTGTGGATTTTGAATTTGAATTAACATTCACACATACCAATAGCACATATATGTCTGTCCCTGGTTTCCACTCCACCAAATGTATCTGAGGAAGTAGACTGAAGTCTACTAAAGCTCATGCTGCTGACTTCTTTCTGTAGTTAGTCTCAAAGGTGCTACAAGATCTGTCTAGATACTGATTCCACAGACTAACGCGGCTATATCTTTGAATTCTACCTTATGTCTGGTGTCTCTCTGTGGAGATTATCACATGCAGACAGGATAGAGACAGGATTGCTCCCCCGTCCTTATCCCATCATTAACCCATCTGTGACTGATAGTGCAAAAGGCTTTCAAATCATAGTGCCGATCCCACCATTAACTCGTCATTAAAGCGGCATTTCAATAACGCAAACTTCCGTTAATGCAAAATGCCAGCCAGTGTCACTTTACTGATAGGTTAATGACAGGATCTGCGCGACATCATTTGAAAGTCTTTTAAGTGATCACTGTCATTCACACTTCCTGGACAGGTAATGATAGGTTAATGACAGGATCTGCACAATGTTGTCTGAAAGTCTTTTCCACAATTGTGCAGGAAGAATGGGACAGGAACGGGACAAAGATGGGATAACCCTGTGTGGTAATCTCTAGTGTGTTTGTGTGTGTGTGTATAAATTGTTGTTATTAGCAGCTCTCGAGTCAGATTGGACTCATGGCTCCCCTGTGGATGAGACGCCATGAATCCCTCCAGGAATCCCTATCCTCCACTGCTCTGCCCAGATCCTGCAAGCCTTTGCCCATAACCCCCCTGATTGAGTCTATCCATTTAGTTTGTGGCCTTCCTCTCTTTCTTGTACCCGCTAGCATTATTGTTCTTTCTAGTGATCTGTGCCTTCTCATTATGTGGCCAAAGTACAATAGTCTCAACTTGCTTCCAAGGAGAGCCCTGATCTGATCTGTTCGAGAACCCATTTGTTTGTCTTCTTGGCTGTCCATGGCATCCTAAGTACTCTTCTCCAGCACCACATTTCAAATGCGTTGATTTTCTTTCTGTCTGCTTCCTTCACTGTCCAGCTCTCGCATCCTTACATGGTAAAGTGGCCAGGATGATTCTGACTTTAGTGCTCAGTTGTATGTCTTTGCTCTTCAGTATCTTGTCCAATTCTTTCATAGCTGCCCTTCCCATTCCTAGTCTCCATTTTGGTTGATGTTTGATCCTAGATATAGGAATTCTTTAACTATTTCAATTTCCTAGTTGTCTAGCTTGAATTTGTGTATTTCTTCTGTGGTCATTATTTTTGTTTACTTTATGTTCAGCATCAGACCTGACTTTGCACCTTCATGTTTGACCTTCCTTGTTAAGGGGCTTTGCACCAGCCTGGGCCCAAACTAGGAGTGTGTGCGGGCTGAGCGTTTATTTTTGTTTACTTTATGCAACCCTACCACGCACCCCGGGTGCCATCTTGGCATGCCCCCACACAGATGGAGCGTGCCACAATCTCGTCCGTGCTGCGCAGCGCCCAAACAGTGCCACACCTTAAAAAGAACCCACCGGGAATGGGTCCTTTTTAGGCCTCCCAGAGGCTGCTGCGTTTTGTTGCTGAGGCCTCCATCCAGGGCAGAAAGGGGCGGCATTTCTGCCAATTTGTACAGCCCCTATCTGTTCCAATTCCTGAATGTCTTCTACTAATATTATGGTGTTGTCCGCATATCTTAGGTTGTTAATGTTGCTGCCTCCTATCTTTGCTCATTCTTTTTCTGATTCTAATTCTATTTTTTGATTATGTTTTCAGCATATAAGTTAAACAAGTAGGGTGATAGGATGCAGCCTTGCCTGATCCCTTTGCCTATTGGGGACCACTCTGTTACTCCATATTCTGTTCTCTCTCTCTCTCTCTCTCTCTCTCTCTCACACACACACACACATCATACATAGCAATGTAGTCTCAGCTTTGCACAAGGCTTTGACTGATGAGAGTAGACTAAATAAAATCTCTCTCCTTTAAACAAATTCTCATCTCTCCACCCTCTTCAGTCAGTTTAGTGCAAAACAAAACTAAGGGGCTGGTTGAAGGGGAGGTCATGGCTCTGAAAAATAAACAGACGCCCAAGTGAATGAACCTATCTCTGAGTTGGGAAATAAATAAATGTATTCCTGGAGGTTGTGAGCTCACAAACAGCAGCTTTCCCCCCCTCCGCACAGGATGAAAGCTTGTCATAGTTTTGTTTCATTACTACATTGTATGCATGTGTGGTCCAAAGCCAGTGTTCTTTCAGATTTTTGAGTTTTGGCACAAATACTGTATTTCCCTTATTGCTCTGTTTTCCCCAGAGAAAGGTTTTATCTTGCTGTCACATTTGCATGGTTTTACAGAGGTTGTCTTCCATGTGGAGCCCTCCACCTCTCGTACTGTTTCTTCCATCGTTTTTCTTTCCAGCAAAAAAAAAATCCAACACCATTAAGGAAGCAAAGATAGAATAGGCAAACTATTATTTTTGATATATAGTATGTATTTATTATTGTTGTGTGCCTTTAAGTTGTTTCCAACTTATGGTGACCCTAAATTGGTCCATATCATGGAGTTTTCTTGGAAAGCTTCTTCAGAGAGGATTTGTCATTGACATCTTGTGAGGCTGAGACATTGTGACTTGCCCAAGGGTCACCCAGTGGATTTACATGGCCAAGCCAGGATTTGATCCTTGTTCTCCATAATGTATTTATTAGTTAAATTTATATCCAGTCTCTCCTCAAATGAACTCATGCCTCTTGTCCTCTCTACTTTATTCTCACAACAGTCTTGTGAAATAGGTCATGCTGAGAAAGTACCAGTAACTGTTCTAAGGTCACCTCAGTGAGTTTCATGGCTCATTGTTGATTAGATTCCCATCTGGAACTACAATCTAATGTCATTATTTACCTTGCAAATAAGGAGTGGAAATTATGTAGATCCTTCAGGTCTTGTATGTCACTTCCTGGCACTCCTAGCCAGCAAAGCTAATAATGAGAAATGCTGGAAGTTGTAATCCAGCATCACCTGGAAAGCTGACAGAGTCAGCCCTGAGATATAAGATCTATATATCAATATAGAGCCAGTGTTGTTTAGTGGCTAGAGTGATAGACCGGGACTCTGGCAGACCAAGGATCATATCCCTGTTCAGCTGCAGACCCCCTTAGGTATGTCACAATCTCTCAGCCTCAGAGCAATGCAATGGCAAGCCTCCTGTGAACAAATCTTATGAAAAACCCATGATAGGTTCACTTTAGGGGCTCCATAAATTCAGAATGCCTTTCAGGTACACTTGCACATACCCATACACATGCATAAGCACAAGTCAAGGTAGTAGATGATTGATTTATGCTCCCTTTCAGTCAAGAAACCTAAACTAGTTTATGTAGTTCACTTTATCCTCACTTCAAGCTTGTGAGACTGGACCAAGATCACCCAGTAAGGTACACAGCTGATCCGATTAAAATTTGGGACTTTCTGATTCTAGTTTTAATCTCTATGTCAACAAAGAGCTGAATAAAGGCTTTTGAGGGGCACAAGGGCAAACTATCATGTCAGTGTATTGTTTTGTACCAACATGAGATTAGACTCTCCTACCAGGATACCTTGCTAGGAGCAGGGAGGTGTTACCCAAAGATCAGATGGCAGGACTGGGGGATCCCCACTAGCTGTTAGCAGTGCTTCAAATGTTGGGGAAATTAGCTTCGCAAGAGACTTGGATACCTTTTGGACCATATGAACCAAAATATACCGGTACTAATTTGGAGGACTCCAAGTTTTTAGTGGATTAAGGAGGTTTTATTTATTTAGAAACATATCCCTGAGATGATAGATGAAAAAGTTTGGCTGGGAACACAACAAGGGCTAGGCAGATTGGCTTACTCCTTTAGATGTGAAGAGATCCCTCAGGAAAAGAGATTCCACCTGAACATTAGGAGGAACTTCCTGGCAGTAAGGGCTGTTCGACAGTGGAATGCACTCCCTCGGAGGGTGATAGAGTCTCCTTCCTTGGAGGTCTTTAAACAGAGGCTGGATGGCCATCTGTCAGGGATGCTTTGATTTGGATTTCCTGCATGGCAGGGGGTTGGACTGGATGGCCCTAGTGGTCTCTTCCAACTCTACGATTCTATGATCCTTTTTCTCAGTTTTTGCAAGGAAATGCAGATTACTTGGGGGGGGGAGTAAGTAGCACTTTAGATTTGATGGTTTTGTTGCCCTTGATATACACATGCTTTGGGAGGAAGGATCCTTTTTTCTTGGTAACCTGACTTAGTGTTCCTGAACGGTCATTGATCTCTCAAAAACCTGCTGTCTCCAAATATGAGATATAAAAATATGAGGACTCCAAAATATAGTGTTAGGTATGTAGGAGTGCTTAACAAATGGAAAGTATATGGTGTGGTGTGTGTGGAGCATCTGTGGTCTATAAAGATAATCTTAACCTGGCCAGATTACTTGTTAGGGAACTTAAACACACTGAATGTGTTTACCTGAGTTTGAAGACCAGGTATAGACTGGGGATTCTGTTAGTGTACCAGACACCCCATTGCCTGTCAGGTTCCAAGGCTGAGCTCATGGAACTGGTCTCAGAGTTGCTATTGGAGTCACCCAGACTTTTCATATTGGGTGACTTCAGCATCCGATCTGAGGCCAGTGTGTCAAGGTGAGCCCACAGACTCATCAGGTCATACCCTTGATTGAGTTTTCAGGTCTGAGCAGGTGGATCTGTGGGCGAAGGTAATTAATACCTCTGTGTTGTCATAGATAGATCATTTTCTGATCAGAGTTACCTCACAGCTATTGTTTGTCCCTGAAGGGGTGGTGGAACTATCAAGATGGTCCACCTTTGAAGCTTAATGGATCCTTCAGGATTCTAGAAAGCTTTAGAAGGTTTTATCATTAACAGTCATTTGAAGCTCTAATCAACAAATGGAATCCAGACCTGACTAGCACTATTGACACAATTGTTCCCACACATCCTTTCCATCCTGTTACTAATCAGCCTTGTTGATATACAGAAGATCTCAGGGAGCTGAAACAGGAAGTATAACAACTGGGGTGCAGATGAAGAAAAACTTGATTTATATGCAACAACACACAGTATGAAGGAAATCTTTGTTCCTATAAGGAGGCAATAGTGCAAACAAAAATGCCTTCTTCTCTGCATTTATTCCATCTGTGAATTCACATCCAGCTGAACTATTCAAGGTGGTGACAGTCTAACCTAGCCGCTTTCCCCCCTGAACTCAATTCTAGAGCCTTCTACAGTTTGCTGTGATGCTTTTAACAATAATTTTCTAGATAAAATCTCTCAGATAAGAGCTGACTTTGATGCTGTCATTCCAGCAGAAGCTGACAATGTGGTGTCAATAGGCTTGCCATAACCCGGCGGCCCCCGTGCCATTCACGGTTTCGGGGGGCCCCTCCCGGTCACGGTCCGGTTTGGGCCCCCACCCGTGCCTTGTTCCCGGTTTGGGGAGTCCACTCCGGCCATTGCCGCTGCCGCTAATGCGCCTGCTGCGGCGCTGACCCACCTCCTCCTCCTCCGGCTCCACCTTCCTCCTCTTCCTCGGCGGGCCGGCGGCAGAAGCGCCGCTGCCACCGCGCCCCCACTGGGAGGGCTTGCGCACTGCCCAGGCCTCAGTACGGGCCAGTGGCAGCGTGCGCACCTTCCCCATTCCCTCCGCGCGTGCACACCTTCCCCATTCCCTCCGCGCGCGCGTGCACCTTCCCCATTCCCTCCGCGCGCGGGCCTGCCTACCCCACTTTCCTTCCTCCCGCGCCAGCCATCCTAAGGAGGAGGAGGGGGGAGAGGAGGAGGAGGAGGAAGGAGCCGGAGGAGGGGTGCCTGAAGGCCAGGGCAGAATTAGGCCACAGAAGGAGGAGGAGGAGGAAAGCTGAGTCAGTGGCCATTAGGTCTGCCTTGGTATTTTGGGGGTTTTAAATTATTTTTTAAAATATAAAATACTTATTTTATTTAATTTTTTTAAATTTTTTATTATTGCTTTTTATTTTTTATTTTATTAATTTTTATTATTGCTTGTTTTTGTTTTATTTTATTAATTTTTATTATTGCTTGTTTTTATTTTATTTCATTAATTTATATTATTGCTTGTTTTTATTTTATTTTATTAATTTTTATTATTGCTTGTTTTTGTTTTATTTGATGATGATGATGATGATGATGATGATGATGATGATGATGGTGATATTGATATCAACAAGCCTCTGAGGCACGGCCAATGTAACTTGCTGTGATTTTTACAAACTCATGCACAGTGAAGAAAAACCACAGTCCCTTGCCCAAGTGCACACTTCTGAGAAGTACAGTTGAACCCGAGGGCAAGTCCATTTCTGCCATCTGTCTAAGAATAATGCCAAAATGTCCTCCATTTTGATCATGCCTAAAAACATGCATTTATATTAACATTTAAAAAAAAAAACCTCAATTTTTTGCGCGTCCTCCACTTTTATAAAAATGTGTCCTACATTTGAAAATGTTGCCCTACATTTGTCCTACATTTGTCCCGGTTTGGAGGTCCTCACTTATGGCAACCCTAGGTGTCAAGCAAGTCCATGAGTAGAATTATACTGGATCAATTTCAGTGGGTGATGTGGACAAACCACTAGGATGACTAAGAAGGGCAACCTGTCCTCTGTCCTCCTTGGCTAGTTGTCCAGGGAGGAGATGCAGCTAGATCTCAGCTGCTACACATTATTAATACATCTCTCAGGGATAGTTTTTTATCTGTTTAAAACAAGTGGTGGCATGACCTCTTCTTAAAAAGCCCACCCTAGACCCTCTGCACTTTAACAACTACAGACCAGTATGAAATCTTTCTTTTTTTGGACAAGGTGAGTGAGAGGCCAGTTGCCTTCCAACTCCAGTCTTGGATGATAGCTGGATGACTTTCCGAGACCCATTTCAAACAGACTTTAGAGCAGAATACAGTCGGCCCTCCACATTTGTGGCTTTGACTTTAGTGGTTTTGATTACAGTATTTGTGGATTTGATTAATTTAGTCTCTCTAGGAATACCTAGGTCCTAGGTCATCCAGATCCCAGCAGAGATTCTGCTGGAAATTGATGAAAGAGTTGTACCCTAAATGGCTTGGGCCCAGGGTACTTGGAGAACTGCCTCTCTCCATATAATCCGCCCCGCACACTCAGATCGGCTGGGAAGCATTTGCTGAGAGTCCCAGATTCAAAATACGCCACAACATCGCGTAGAGCCTATTCCATCTCGGCTCCTCTGCTCTGGAACACGCTTCCCAGTGAGCTCCGCTCGGCCACCTCCCTTGACCAGTTCAGAAAGGAACTAAAAACCTTCCTGTTCCAAAAAGCTTTCCCCTAATTCCTTTCCTTTGTAGCCTCCTTCCCCCCCCCCCCCCAACTGTTATTATTTTTGTTGTTGAACATCCTATGCTAGCTGGATATTGTTATTTTGTGATATTTTGAATTGTACTGTGATTTTAATGTATATTTGCTGTTTATCGTGTTTTTATCCTGTAACTGAAATTGTTGTAACCCGCCTTGATCTACGGCGGGCTATAAATAAATATTTTATTATTTATTACTATTATACTGGAGGATCTAGAGAATACTAGAGAAAACACTCCTCTAGGCATTTTTAGGTCCTCCAGCATGATTCTATGGTTACCTTTTGGCAGATATTGAGCATAGTGTTGGAGAACCTAGAGATTTCTGGAGAGGTTGGTCTCTCAGGTTAAAAGTAGTGTTGTTGTTTTTTTTAATTTATGGTTTTCGCACTTTCATAGGGGTCCTGTGCCCTAACCCCAGTGAATGTGGAAGGAGCACTGTACTGAATTGGTATGGTCGCCTTGGTGGATGATCTTTGCAGATCATCAACAGGGGGAGTGTGTCTTGTTGGTGCTTTTGGCTTCTCATAAGTATTCAGTATAATCAACCTTAGTATCCTTCTGGAACGCCTGAAGATTTGGGGAATAAGGGCACTGTGCCTCAGTGGTTCTGGTCCTATCTCTCCAGTAGGTTCCAGATAGCTAGGGATAGCTGCTCCTCAAAAAAAGAGCAGTCATACATAGTTTGGATCCAGGTTACCTACAAAATACCGTTCTGTATAATCCACCCTGTACATTCAAGGCTTTAGGAAGTAAAAGCCTTCGACTTCAGTTTGGGAAGACATTTAGGAGCTTGCCACATGGACAAAAAACCCAACTGCACTCCAACAGGATGCAGCCAGGTTGTGGGATGCAGCTGTGAATTGTTGCACCTAATTTGTTGCCGATTCCACCGGATGAGTGTAGCCTGCCCTCATCCCAGGTCCCAGGTGCTCTTCGGAGGCCGTTTTTCAAAGCCGGGAGCTTTCCAACTTTGAAAAGCAGTCTCTGAAGCGTGCCTGGGAACCAGGATGCAGCTGGGCTGTACTTGCCCAGCAGAATCAGTGGCAAATTACGTGCAATAATTCCCAACTGCATCTTGCAACTTTTTTTTTTGTTTGTTTGTTTGTTTTTTTTGTCCATGCGATAAGCTCCTTACTTTGGTTAGCTAGGATCAGGTTGGCAAAAGTTAACCAGAGGACTTTTTCTTCAGTCAACCCCAAATTGTGGAATGATCTGCTGGAAGAGATTCGAGAGCTGAGTACATTGCCTGAGTTTAAAACCGCATCACAGACCAATCTTTTCTGGCAAGTCTATCTAGATGATTTTTACATTATGTATTGATTGTTTTGAATATATATACACACACACACACACACACACACACACACACACATATAGTATGTTTGTTTTTGTTGTTACAGTCTGAGCCACATATCCACAGGATCGATAGGCAATAGACTTCAGTGAGGTTGCTTGATCAAATGACCTTTTGATGTTTGGAAAGAAGCCAAGCTCCTTTTTTCTTTTCAAGTTAACATTTATTGTACTAGCCAAAGCCACAACAAAATGAGCTTATCAAAAAGCATAAAACATTTAACATTTAAAACAAAAGGCACAGAATACAAAGAACAAAAAATGTCCCAACATTTAATGTGCCGTTAAAAATAGTTAACTGTTAAAAATAGTTAACTGTTAAAAAGGGCAAATGGAAAAAGAGACATCTTTCCTGGATATTAGTAAACAAATATAATATAATCGTAAAGTCTAATTAATACTTGGTGTCTCCCTGGCAATTTATGGCAATTTTATTTAACTCTCTCTTTCTAATCTTTTTTGCAGCCATGGCAAAAAGAGCCACTCTATGTGTTACACAGTCGTTGGTGTCACTCAAAAGGAATTGGACCAAATCAACAGTAGAGCTCCCACTTTTGTTTGACAGCAAGGGTGTTAAAAATTTCTTTCTAGGGTCGCTGTACAATGGACAAATGAACAAGTAATGAACAATATCCTCCACCTGAGGCTGACTGCAGATGCATAATCTGTTCTCAAAAGGCACTTTGTTGTAGCGTCCATCTAGAACCGCAGTAGGCTTTACTTAAAGTCGTAGCTCAGGGAAGGCAATTCTCAAAGTAGGCAACTTGAGTTTAGTCAAATATCTGGCTCTGAAATGTTCAGTCTTCAAAAAGGAGAACCAAAAGGAAAATTGTGAGGTCCTAATTGACTGCAGATCTTTTCTTGAATCAGTCCAAAAAGAGGACTGATTCCTTAATTGCTTCTTATCCATGGCAATAACAGCATTCAACTCAGAAAAGTTATATTTTTGTAAAAGAATTTGAAAACTTGATTTCCAGAACTGGTTGTTGCACATTTCCAAGTAACACAAAGCTGGGAGATGATTAGTTGGTAAGACAGCAATATGTTTAAAATATCTTATCTGTGTAAAATCTATTCTTGTTTTAACTGAGGGGCAGCCAAATTCAGTGCTCAAAAAAGGTGCAGGAGTTCCATTTGGTAAAGCGCAGAGCTTTCGGAAAAATTTGTTTTGTAATATTTCCAAGGTTTTGACAGTGTTGCAATCTGATCCCCATATTTCTGCACCATAAAGCATCTGGGCAATAACTTTGCTGTTGAAAATTTTTAAGGCAGGTTCAATCAACTGGCCGCCCTGGCTGTAATAGAATTTCAGCAAAGCTCTGATTGTTTTGTCAGATTTCAGTTTTACTGCCTCCCTATGGTTTTTCCAAGAAAGGGACTCACTGAAAACTATGCCCAAATATCTGAATAGTTGGGTTTGTTCTATGTTATGTTGGTCTAGGATCCATTTGTGCTTTGGAGAGTTTCTGCCGAATATCATTACCTTGGTTTTGTAGTAGTTTATTGACAAGTGTTCTTGATGGCAATAGACACTGAAAGCATTCATTAGATTTTTGAGACCTAAACAAGATAGGGAAATGAGCACTAAATCATCTGCATACATCAGAATGAAGATCTTTCTGTTCTTGATAACTGGGGAGGGAAATCAGCTGAAGATAAGAAAGATACCAGATCATTCATATAGATGTTAAAGATAGGGTTGCCATATCTGAGGACCTCCAAACCGGGAAAATGTAGGACAAGGTTTAAAAATGTAGGATTTTTTTTTTTAAATTTCCTGGCCAGGAAATTAAAAAAAGGTCCTACATTTTTAAACCTTGTCCTCCTTCCCGGCTTGGGAGGAAGCCTCGGCCTCCTCTCAGGCCGGGAAGGGGCACGGGGGCCGCCCGTCATCATGGCCATCGCCGTGGTGGCAAGCGGCCTCCTCCTCCTCCCAAGCCCCGGTGAGGCCTTGGAGGACTCCGCAATCGTGGAGCCGCCTCAAAGGCCTCGCTGAGGCCTGGAAGGGAGTGTCTCCGCGGCCGGCCGCGGGTGGTGCCGTCCCGGTTTTGGCACCGGACAGGAACCGGGTTGGCACCGCCCAAAGCAGGATTGTAGTAAATAGATTGGCAAGGATGGAAGACCACCATTCAGCATATTCTTTGAAAAGTTCTGAAGAAAGCATATCCTCTCCTGGAGCTTTCTTGGGTTTCAATGAAGCAATTAAACATTTTATCTCATCGGCTGTGACTGGTTGCCACTCAGGGAGATTAGAAGAATCTTTATCCATCCAGACAGCTTCAGAAGGGCTGGAATGAGAGTGAAAAATGTTGGACAAATATTTAATCCATGTAGGGGCAGTGATTGAGGCTTCATGTAAATTCTTTGCTTTTTTAAAGCCTTGAGTAACAATTTCCCAAAATTTGTCTTCTTTCCATTCTAATTTTCAGTCTTTTCCATTGTCCATTCGACTTCTAAATCAACCAATTTTTTTTCATTTCAATTAGCATGTTTGACCTACATTGAAGATATTGAAATGTTGTCATTCACTCACAGTGAAATCCATGAAACATTATTTACATATTATTGACTTTATAGACTAAATGGAAACCTGTTTAATAAATAATTCTGTTGAAATAAATGGGATTTTATTTCAAAATCAAAATTAACCTCCAGAGCCATCCTCCTCCCCCGCTGTTATATCAGCACAGCAACTTTGCTTCTCCAAATATTCTTTCTCCTCCCTCTTTCATTACTATTCACAATCTGACTTGTATTTGCTGCTGTTTTGATTGTGGGCAAATGCTTTGCTTCAAGTCACTTAGACCAGTAAAGCTGTATTTTATACTACATTTCCTCTGTGATCGTTCTCCCTGAAATGACACAATTCATACACAAGTATGTTGTTTGACTTAGGTCCAGGCTATATTCTTGTAACCAGGATATCTGAATGACTTTATCTCACTAAATGAGCCCACCTAAGCTTTAAAATGGTCAGTGGAGAGCTTTTTCTCTGTTCCACAGTTTTCCAAGGCACATATGATATTGCTGAATCAGAGTAAATCTCCTTGGCAGAAATATATTTAAAACCTTCAGCCATGAGGGAAATTATAAGTAGTTGGGAATATTACAAGCAGCAGATATACAACATATGAAAAGATAAAAGAAATTACTACTATTAGTATGCTAAAAAAGTATGCATAGTACTATTATCAAAACTTAATGGCAGAAACATAATTCAGGGCATAAACTCCTAGACCATACCAGGTTTTGATTAAGTGCTAAAATTGTTGATTGGACTTGAGCAGAACTAAATTTACTAGACAGAAAAGCCTACAAAGTTGTGACATCAAACAACCCTTTACATCCTCATTCATCAACTATGGGCTTTTTCATTCTTGCCTTTGTTCTACAAAGTGGTGTTTATACCATTGCTATATTACTGGGATTGTAATGCTACTTTTCATACTTCAGTTTTGGTTCTGTGTTTCTAGCTATTGTTCCCACTTTAGCTGTACTACACTAGGGGCAATTTGGAATGAGCGATCAATATCTTTCAGATACATACTGTATTTTCTGGCGTATAAGACTACTTTTTAACCCAGGAAAATTTTCTCAAAAGTCGGGGGTCATCTTATACGCCGGGTGTTCTCTTATAGGGCTGAAACCTCCGAGCCAGAATGGAATATCTGCGGTCACCGCATATGGTGGGGGGAGCTCAAAAACGGCTGCGGCATATGTAGTGACCATATGAAAGCTGGAAGGGAGGCGCTGTACAAGTACGGTAGAAGAAAATCTTGGAGACAGAGAGGGATGGGCAGGCAGGGAGAGCTGACCAATCCAAGCAGGCTTTGTATACAACAAGTTTTCCTTCTAAGTATCTGCATGTCATAAGCATTTTAATTAAAATTACCATATTGAAATCAAATCTGATTTTTTTATTTTTATTTGGTGTGTGTTGGAAGAGGGGTAGTCTTATACGGCGAGTATATCCCAAACTCTATATTTTAAATGGAAAAGTTTAAATAGAAAAGCTTATACGCCCAGTCATCTTATACGCCGGAAAATACGGGTACTTCCCTTACTCTCATCCTTATTTGGCTATTTCCCAGGAGCCACATGTTATTTCTCCTCACACCACAAATCCTGTCTTTAAAAAAAATACTGCTGTGATAGTCCTAGTGTGAGATTCCTTTAGCATGTTCCAGTGGGCTCTAGGGAAATGATAATTCACTTGAACATCATGGTAGACACCTTAGAATTTGAAAGAGTAGCAAAAAGAAAGCATGCAGGATGTTTTTAACGGTTAGAAAATTGTGATATCACTGGTATGATTCTTGACAGTAAAATAAACGTCAAAGGGGAGAAAATAGGAGTCAGTCATTTATCCTTCTAGCCAGCAATGAAGTTGAATCTTGCCAACAATACTACTATATTCTCAGCAATGAAGAGATTTCTCTGGACATCAGACTATATATACACAAAATATTTAGTTTAAGGGAAATTATTTTAAAATATGTTGGTTTTTTTCCTAACAATTTCTATTTTGAAATTCATTATTATATATAGTACTCCATGTATACATGTTGGTGGGGGGATAGAGCCTCTCTTGTTCTTCTACTGAATGGAATTAAAGTTTTAAAATAAGAATGAAATGTCCTGTCATTCTCCATTGTTTAGAAATTACTTATATTGAAGTGTCCCTTAATGAACATCACTACTTGGTATGGATCCATTTTCAGAGACAATTCGAAGTGCTGGTTATGACCTATAAAGCCCTACATGGCTTTTCCCTGTATGAATCTGCCTATGTCTTGAGATCTTCTGAGGAGGCCCTTCTTGATGTCCCATCACCCTCTAAGGTACAGATGGTGGAAACATTGGAGAAGGTTTTTTCAGTAGCTGCCCCCAGGGCTATCATACTCTCTTCCCAGAGAGGTTAAACTGGCACCCTCCTAGCTATGTTCCTTAGGCAGGTAAACTGTTCTTTGGGCAGGCCTTGGACAACTCATTGCTCAGTCAGAAAAGGCCTTTCATAATGTGCTAGATTTCCTGTGTTTTTCACTTAATGGTTTGCATTTCAACAGGTTTAAATTGTTTGATAGTTTAATCTCATTTTAAACTTTGTATGTTGCGAATTTTTAGCTGCAAGTGTTTGAATGTGGGAGAACATTGGTGATGATGATGATTGGTGTAATTTTTAGTGGAATTTCAAAACAAATGTGTTTATTCAGCTAACAGTTAGTGATCATAGATTTGGAAGCGACCATAAGAGTTATCCAGTCCAACTCCTTGCCTTGCCATACAGGAAGACACAATCAAAGCACTCTCAACAGATAGCCATCTTGCTTCTGTTTAGAAACCTCCAAAGAAGGAAACTCCACTACACTCTTAAGCAGCATATTCCACTGTCTAACAGATCTGTCAGAAAATTATTCCTAATGTTTAAGTGTAATCTCTTTTCCTGTAGTCTAAATCCATTGCTCTATGTCCTAGGATATTATCACACTCGCCTACACTTCTACTGCAGCCATGCTAGTTTAAGAAAAGAAGCATACCAATTTGGCATTATTTATTATCACACTTTTTTTCAATAGTACCTTGGCACTACTGTGGCATTCAATGGTCATACAATCTCTTTTCAGCACCACTGCCACAATGCCACCTTCTGACCCCTGTATGTCCTACCCAGCACATGCATGCCTTTCAACTCTTTAAAGCAGTCTGCTGAGCCTCCTATTGCACAGAAACCCATAGTGGAAAAGCAAATGGGAGGCATTGATGGGTCAGTTAAAAGGTGCACTCCAGGAACTGATGGAATTCACATCGGCTACATGACAGACATGGCATTGTGCAGTAAATAAGGGCCAAGGATGCCATTATTCCTTGCAAATAGTGCTTTGTGAGCCTTGTGTAATAAAAACCCTAGTCTGGAGCAGCAGAAAACAAGCTTGCTCCATCCTCAGTATGTGTATGGAGTGTATATCAAAGCATCTTTCAATATGTGTATTGAGTGAATGTCAAAGCATCCTTGACAAACACACACAAAATGAATTTTAGTACTTGTATAGGTCTAAACCATTTAGTAAATCTTCTTTTAAAAATAAATGGGTATTTTTGAATGGTGGTCAGAGAAAACAACAAAACTTAAACAGTGAAAGTCAGGAAAATGGAAGACAAAAAAAAGCTCCTTAGTGCCAACCAGGAGAATCGTGTTGAGCCTAATGAAATTGGAGTGTCCTTGTTTTCTCACAGTAGTGCACTGCATGTCAATTTGTGTTGACTTTCTTCTGCCTGTTGTGCATGCCCAGGACAAACATTGCTTTGGAAACGAAGCATCCCTCTTTCTCCCCTTTGGCTTTTGTTGTTGGCATATAATCCAGTGTTGGGAAGGGTATGTGGATAAACATGCTACAGGGATATCTGTGTGGTACTTCATTCCACTGACCTCTTGCCAGTTTTCCAGTGTTACTTTCCTGCTGCCCTCCTGCTTATATTTAGTCAGCACTAGGCTGTCTTTTTTTTTTTTTTTTGGGGGGGGGGGATAGGAATAGAAGTGATAATTGTAAGAAAATGTTGTTGTTGTTGTTGTTATTGATCATCCTTGGCATGGCAACCCCACTCCATTTCTTTCTCACAGGTTCTGTTGGTACTCATCATCTATACAGCGATTGGGGGAGTGATTAGAAAAGAGATATTTGTGGCACTTATAATCTGTATCAGCAATTGGGGAACTGATTACTTTAGTAAGGAGATACTGTACTTGTGTTTTCTGTAATGTTCTTGAAGTGTCTGGGTACATATCACTGTGAAATCTGTTGCATGAAATGACTGCCAGTGGTGTTTGCTTTACAGTAAATGTTTGAGGCCACACTTCCACTCCCTGGAGCCTTCTCTCATAGCCTCCAACATTTCACAGATGAAAATCAGGACATGTGTAGCCAAGCATCAGAGTATGTTTAGGATGGCAAAATGTATTAATGAAGAAGAACTGACAAGCTAGGAGAGGCTGGAGCAGTTTGCTTCTGCCTGAGCCTACTGGCTCAGAAAGATCCTCCCACTCTTTCCTCTTCTCCCCTGCTGAGTTAAGTGCAAACTAATACTGTATTATTGAACTCAGTTTATGGTGATTAAAGTAAGTGGGCAGCAAATGAGGAAAGTGGAAAGAGAAGAGGAAAAGCTGTGCACTTTAAAAACAGTTGAAAAGGGGGGATGATAGGTGTTTAATCAAGACTGTCCCTGCCAAATTTGGACATTCAGATGGTATGCTCTCTTTAGGAAAATCTGCTCAAGAGGGAGGGCTCCAGTTTGCCATTTAAAAGATGAGCAATTTCCTTTTTCTTGTTTCTTTCCAAACAAATTCTGATCCATATCTTCAAGTCTAGTTAATTCCACTTCCAAAGCAAGAGGGGATTTTATAGTCACAGCCCCCCTCCTTGACTGAAGTTGACTAAATCACATAACTGTTCCAGCCTTCATAGTGTGGGTTCATTCATAATGATCTCCACTAAAGGGGAATTTGCTGACTTCATTTGTGCTTATCAGCTGTTTGTTTTTTCAGGATTTTACAAAGCAAACATTCACAAAGCAATCCTAGCATTTTATTTCTGTTCCATATACTTTTCTGACAATGTTCCAGTGGCTCCCCAAACCTTGACTTTTAATATTTGTTCTGTGACATTGCTTGATGGAACAACAGAGACTTATAAATGCAAAATGTTTGTTTTTATTTAGTTTTATCTCAGCATCATGCCTCAGAGTTTCTGGTCCGAAAACGTCGAGCAAATTCCTTTATGGAAGAAAGTAAGAAGGGGAATTTGGAACGGGAATGTATTGAAGAATACTGCAATAAAGAAGAAGCCAGGGAAATATTTGAAAATAACCCTGAAACGGTAAGGAATATAAAGACATTAAACAGTTATTAAGGAATGAAGCATAGTCTGATTCTGTCCAAACTTATTTTGATAGTTTACCACTGTGGTAGACTACTAACTATTGTATGTAGGGGTTTCTGGGTATTGTAATCCAAAAAAGTGATTTTGCCAAGCTTTGATTAATTGTTGATTCACTTCTAGTGTTCAAGATACACATATTCATTTGACAGATATCTTAATAAGCTCATATTTTTATATAATGATAATAAATTGCAAAGCAACCTAAATGCAAGAAGCCTATCTAGAAAGTTAAAATAATGTGCCAGTTGCGAGGTACAGCCAGGTTGTTAGATAACTGACTATAAGGCATGTGGGAATTTCCCCCTTTTTTCTATTTCAGTAATTTTATTTATATTTAAACCTGTCCTTGCTCTTATGAAATTTATTTCACTTATATTCCATTTTCCTCTCAGGAAATAACTTGGTTCCCTGGTGTTGTCCAAGGTAAAACTTGCTTAGCTTTAGCATAGCACTTTGTGTGTGCTTTTAGAACACCCAGTAAGTGGCCAGTGGCATAAATTATTGTTAAAGTCCAGAGGGTATAAGCTAGAAAGTCCTTAATTCAGAAGATATTTCTGATATGAACTTACTAGAATGCCTTTGGGCAAGCTCCTTTCTTTTTTGCTTTTACCTTGTTCTCACATTAATATGGAGATAATGCTTTTACAATATTCTGCTTTGCAGGTTTGTTATAAAGGTGATTGACGGGATTTATGTGAAGTACTTAAAACTTACTGAATATTTATTTTATTTATGGTATTTATACCCCACCCTTCAGCCCTAAAGACTATCAGAGCGGCTTACAATTGTTATGTTTAATTAGACGATTCCCTGCCCTTAGGCTTACAATCTAAAAGACATGACACAAAAGGGGAAGGGAATGGTGGTGGGAGGCCTGGACCAAGGCAAATTGACTGGAAGGGGAGGGCTCTTCTTCTTCAGGCTAGCCCTGATGGAGCTGGGCCTGCCTTGTCACTCCCTCTCAGGCCGAAGGATGACAGTTACAATATCATGGAGGGAGGGCTCTCTTTCTTCAGGCTAGCCCTGGTGGAATTAATTCTAAGACTACAGTCATAAACAAATTGACTTAAGAGTAAGTTCCTTTGAAGTCACTGGAGCTTGCTTCTATAGTCTTGACCCAATTCCTACTCCTCTTCTAATCTCTATCGCTCCTCCTTTTCTGCCCTCACTTCTCCATATCTTCAATCTCTCTCTCTCTCTCTACAGGCTCCTTCCCGTCAGACTTCAAACATGCTCTCATTTCCCCAATTCTGGAAAAAACCTTCTCTTGACCCCTCCTCTTTGTCTTGCTATCGTCCGATTTCTCTTCTTCCCTTTCTTTCTAAGGTTTTGGAACGGGTTGTTTATTCTCGCTGTCTAGAGTTTCTTGAAGCCAACTCCATTCTTGATTCCTTTCAGTCTGGTTTCCGCCCAAGGCATTCCACAGAGACAGCTCTCACTAAGATCTTGAATGACCTTTTATGGGCCAAGGCTAATGGCCTTTACTCTGTTCTCATCCTTCTTGATCTGTCTGCAGCCTTTGACACCGTTGATCACTGTCTTCTAGTTGATAGACTTTCTGACCTTGGGTTCTCAGACTCTGTTCTTGACTGGTTTAGATCTTATTTGTCAGGACGATCTTTTGCAGTGGTCACTGGTGGTCAAACTTCGTCCTCTGTTCCTTTATTTGTTGGAGTGCCCCAGGGCTCTGTTCTGGGTCCCCTTCTGTTTTCTCTCTACACACTGTCCTTAGGTAAACTCATTAGTTCCTTTGGTTTTTCCTACCATCTGTACGCCGATGACACCCAGTTATATCTTTCCACCCGTATCCTTTCTCCAAGGCTTGAACAGCAAGTTTCGTCTTGTCTCACAGCTGTCTCGCAGTGGATGCGCCATCGGCGTTTGAAGCTCAACATGTCCAAGACGGAGCTTCTTGTCTTTCCTCCTAAGCCCACCCTTCAACACTCCTTTTCTGTCTCTGTGGACAACATTTCTATTCAACCAGTCCAGCAAGCCCGCAGTCTTGGTTTCATCTTTGACTCTTCTCTGTCGTGTATCCCTCAGATCCAGACCACAGCCAAGGCTTGTAGATTCCTTTTGTACAATATTGCCAAAATCTGACCATTTCTCTCTGCCTCTACTGCCAAAATCCTGGTCCATGCCCTAGTGATCTCACGACTTGATTACTGTAACATCATTCTGGCAGGGCTTCCTCTTTCTCACCCCCGTCCTTTAATTTCTGTCCAGCATTCAGCTGCACGCATTATCACATCCGCCCACCACTCTGACCATATCTCTCCTTTGCTGGCATCCCTTCACTGGCTCCCCCTCCCTTTCCGCATTCAGTATAAGCTCCTGCTGTCGACGTTTAAAGCCCTCCATGGGCTGGCCCCTCCTTACTTATCAGACCTTCTTTCTCCTCACCTTCCCACCAGGGCCCTCCGTTCTGCTAGTCAAGGTCTGCTGTCCCAGCCCAGGATTTCCTCTGCCCCATCTCGGATTTGCCCCTTTTCACTTGCTGCTCCTCACTCCTGGAACCTTCTTCCCCCACGAGCAAGAGCCATCACTTCTTTAACCAGCTTCAAAACGGAGTTGAAGACTGTCCTGTTCAGAGAAGCATTCCCAGGCCTTGCATAATTATCGCTTGCCTCCCTGGATGAAGATTAACCATCCATTATGAAGCCAAGCCCTCCGTCCAGTCCACCTGCCTTGGTCCAGGCCTCAGAGGTAGAGGGGAACTGCTGGACCTCATTCCCTTCCCCACCACTACTCCCTTCTCCTTTTGTGTGGTGTCTTTTTAGATTGTAAGCCTGAGGGCAGGGAACTGTCTAATTAAAAAGACTGTATGTACAGCGCTGTGTAAATTTACAGCACTTTATAAATAAAGGTTAATAATAATAATAATAATAATAATAATAATAATAATAATAATAATAATACAACACAGAAATATTCCAGTTTGCGACGGGTTTAACTGCTCTGGCTTGGTGCTAGGGAAACTTGCGAATTGCAGTTTATTGCGGCATCAGAGCTGTCTGACAGAGAAGGCTAAATGGCTCACAAAATGTTCCCAGAATTCCATAGTATTAAACCAGGGCAGTTAAAGTGGTCTCAAACTGGATTACAGTTTGAGCCACAGGTGTAGCTGTCAAATATTAAAAATTAAAAGAAGTAGTTGTCTTCCATTAATAAATATAATATAGCATCACACTCATAAACATATTAATATGCAAGGAGAGATATTAAGCATGAAAACCCTTCTGCCACCTTCTTGTTCTAGTCTTGTCAATGGTTATGCAAATTCTAAATCCTAGGATGTGCCGCCATAAATAGAGGAAGGCTGTGCAGCAGACAGTACATATAGAAAGTAGTGAGAACAGTGACAGGGGTGGTGAGACATAAATCCCTGCTTCCTCTTCTCACCATTACACAAGTGTGTAAAAGAGCCTACTTCTTTTTACAGCATTAGCATACTATTGTAACGAAATAGTATTTGCACAGTTCAGAGTGCTGGATATGACCGATACAGCCCTATTTATGTTAGTCCAGTCTAGACAGACAACATCTCCTCATATGAGCCTGCCCAGCCCCTGCTTTCCTCAGGAGAGGCTCTTCTTTGAGTCCCACCACCTTCAGGGGTACAGTTGATTGGGACACAAGATAGGGTCTTCTCAATGGCTGCCTCTAGACAAATAAACTCTCCCTCTGAATGCTAGTATATCTCCCTTCTTGCTGTCCTTTTATCAGCAGGTGAAGCCTCTCTTTTTTCATTCTGGCATGCTTTTAGAACTGAAAGTTCAGTGAAAATGGCTGCATCCACACTGCCAAAATAATCTAGTTAAACACCGCTTTAACTGCCATGGCTCAGTGCTAGGGGCTTCTGGGGATTGTAGTTTCTTTTGGCACCAGCACTCTCTAACAGAGAAAATTCCCAGAATCCTGTAACATGGAGCCATGGCAGTTAAAGGGTGTCAAACTGGATTATTTCTGAAGTGCAGGTGCAGGCAATGTGTATTTAACATAGGAGGTTTCTTTTCTCTTATACTAATTTAATTCCATAATGTTGAAGAGAAGACTGTTTATAATATGTAGATAATTATTTGTTTTCATTTAAAAAACCTGGAAAAAAACCTGAAGGTTTAATGAAAGAGCGTTTAAGATGATGCTGTATTGTTTTAAATTGTACAGTTTTTAAATTGTGGTTTTTAAAACAATTTCTAAGTATATGTGTTAAGGTTGCATAGAGAGCCAGCATGTTGTAGTGGTTTGAGCATTAGACTATGATTCTGAAAACTGGAATTTGAATCCCTGCTCATCTGTAGAAAACTACTGAGTAGCCTCAGACAAGTCCTAAAACACAGGATCATTTCAGCCTCAGAGGAAGGCAAAAGCAAACCCCCCTCTAAACAAATATTGTCAGGAAAACCCTGTGATATATTCACTTTTAGGGTTACCATAAGTCAGAAATTACTTGAAAGCACATAATAAGGTTGTACAATACAGCAACCTATGCACACTAGTGTCAGCCCATTTCTGCCAGTAACAGCACAGCCATAGTGACAGCACTAGAACTGGGAGGGCAGCGCTGGCTAAGCAATCTTCAGGGATGAGCGGCTTTGGGCTATGTAAACCCCAGATTTTTTTACTCAGGCTGCTGCTACACTGCAGGGTTATTGCATTTTGACACCACTTTAACTGCCATGGTTTCATGCTATGGAATCCTGGTATTTGTAGTTTCTTGTGGCCCCAGAGCTCTGACAGAGAGCCTGACTACAGTATCTCACAAAAGAACAAAATTACAGAATTCTATACCATTGAGGCACTGCAGTTAAAAGCGGTGTCAAACTGCAATCATTAGTAGTCTGTAACCCCACTTCAATCCTTTGGGAGAGGTGGGGAAACACAAATAAATTATTATTATTATTATTATTATTATTATTATTATTATTATTATTATTATTATTATTTAGTGTAGATGCAACCTTAGTTACAGGCTCTTGACTGCATCTTTGGAAAGGATTATCTGTTCTTAGTTCCTGGAGAATCAGGGTGATGCTAAAAATATATATTTTTTAATCAAGCCTATTCCTCTCTATGAAAATTTAATAAATATGTGAGAGTTACATTGAAAATCCTCTCCTTCCTGGGTTTCAGCCTGCACACACCACTTTCCAAAACTCTTCCACCAGTCATATGGTCGTCCACCCACCCTGGCCTTATGCAACATCTTTACTCCTGCCTTTGTGCCTCAACAATCACAATTAAAACTAAAAAATAGTTTTAGTTTACTAAAACATAGTTAAAACTGATCACCATGTCCACACATTTTGCATTTCTATGGCTATTCTTACAGTCTGATTGCAGAGGTCATTCCTGGGTTTCAGTTCACCCTGTGCATCTGGGGAAGTAAACCAAGTCTACATTCTTTCCCTTAACCTCAAAGGTGCTACAAGAGCCCTTTGCATATTGAAGACCTAAGTTTGATTAAACATCTTCTAAGCACAATCAAAGAAGCAACAAATACTAAATACAGTAAATTCATTTCCTTTATGGCCTATTAAAAGTAACAGCACAAGTAAATGTTAATTACCCTGCTAAACAATGTATGCAATTAAACTGTGTCTCCTATTAGACTGTGTATGATATTAGACTAACATTCTAATTAGAATTTTCTTTCTCCTTCCTAAAACACAGGATCATTTCTATCCCATATATTTAGGTAAGTATCATTTTAAAAACACAGGCCATTTTTTCCACATTTGGATGATAACAGTTTTGTTATTTTAGTGTCTAGAAGACATAAGGAGAAAATTGAAAGATGACTGAGATGAAACAGTACTGTTAACAAGCTCCTTTAATGTGATTATATTCCTGAAGTATATGCCTGTGCAGTCAGTGCCTCCAGTTATGGCTTTCTTTGAAAGCAGAAATCACAGCGAACAATTATTCTGTGTTGGTGTGGTCCTGTTTGTGAGGTGTTCTGTTTTCAGAGTGGGCTGTGAAATGCACTCCTGGCCTTCTGTCTCACTTTTTCAACTGCATTTCACTAGACAAAGGCCTAAATTCAACTTCTAGCCCCAAGTAGAGTAGATGCATACGATCTTTGTGGAATAAAGTAAATCCATAAACTGGGTCAATGAATGCTTATGCAAAGTCTATCAGTTCAGTAGATCTACTCTAGCTAGGTCTTGTAATGGATTTAGGCCATGGAACACCATGTGAAATGATCCTTGAAGCAATTCTGCCATTAAAAGGTGACTAATCATCTCTTTATGCACACCATATGTGTGCTTCTTCCCTGACTATAACTGTGACATGTATGAAAACCACAACTACATGATCTCGGGCCATTCACACTACACAATAATAGCACTACTGTACAACTTTACTTGTCCTGGTTCTGTCCTTTGGAATCCTGGGATTTGTACTTTGGTGAGGCACTGCAGTCCTTTGGCTGAGAATTCTAAACGCCCTTCCCTAAAGTACCAATCCCAGGATTCCACGACAGTTAAAAGTGGAAGAATAGTGCTGTAATTCTGTAGTGTGAATAGCCCTGGGCTTGGTATGAGGATAAGGTGAACTGTAGGGAGACATGTACACCAGCATGACCTCATTGACAGAAGGGTGGGATACAGATGCAGCCTGGCAAACAGAAAAGTCTAGGAAAAAGTGTTCACTGAGGCGGGATACAGACGGGCAAAAAGGGGTGTGTTCATGACGTCATGAAGGTATAGCCTTCAGACGGCCCTTACCTGAATGCCGCCATGAACACGCCGCCTGCACGCCCCAAGCGGGAAGAAGCGGCATTAAAAAGGTGCTGCTTTTCCCGCTTCTTTTCTTTATACTGCGCAACTGTGCAGCTCCGTCTATAAGCTGCTGCACCGGTACGCCAGAATTGTTACGCTGCTAATTTAAGTTGCCCATTTAAAAGCTCCGTGTCTGCTGTGTTGCATAATGAGTCGGGGTCCTGGAACATGCGCAGTTTGCACCGAGGCTCTAATTAGAGCGTCAGATGCCATGCAGATGTGGAAGCTGCAGCACAGCTGCACTCTATTTTAATGCTCGTAACCCTAACCCTAACCCTAGAGCAACATGTACGCATGCGCTGCTAGAATCGTGGAAAGTTTGGAATTTAAAGTGAACCCCTACACACATTCCTGTGCCATTTTCACCTAACAATAAAAAAACGCTAAAACTTTAAATATTTACATATGTACAAGGGAGGTGATGGGGGATGGCAGGGGGACAGAGGTGGCAGCGGCGACAGCTGTGGCTGTGCATTGCAGATTCAGCAAGAGCACGGGACCAAAGGAGAGGAGGCATCCACGATGCTGGTGACACTAGCAACGTGCAAGCGGACAAGGATGCCAACACCAGCTGATCACCAGCTGGCAGGAGACCACCATTGTTCTTGGGCAGGGCGGGGGAAAAAGTTTAAAGGGGTTTGGGCGCTTTAAATGTGCACATAGGCTTTCTGCCGCCGGTGCTGAGCGCCGCAGCTGCGCATCCGCCAGCCGGCAAAAGAAAAAAAAAGCCCAGTTTTTGGCCGCCCGTGAGGAAGCTGCCTCTCTCTTTGCAGCGTCCTGCGAGGCGGCAGTATGGAAACTGCGGGTCAGAAACGGCCCCAGGTGAGGCGTCTTCACTCCCCCCCCATGTGGAAGCCCCATACACCTTAGCCACGCCCCCGGGGCGGGCGGTCTGGAGGCTCCGTATTCAGCAGAATACACCTCCAAGACGTCTTCCCCTGCCCGTCTGTACCCCGCCTGAGTAACATATAAGAAAGTTTTAATATTTAAAATATTCATATGATGTAGTAACAGCAATTTCCTGGCATCCAGATAAACAGTGTGTAGGCAAAGCAATACACTGTGCCAAAATACACAAATGACAAGGAGTGTATACACTTCCTAGATGCATACAAAATGAAAAGTATAAAAATATCCAACATCAATAGTGCTTGGAAAATAAGAAGTATATGAACTTCCAAAGAACATACAAAATAAAAAGTATTAAAATATGCAAACATGTTTCAACTAGAGTCTTCTTCAGTGGAAAATAAGGCTAAAAATGGGAATATATAGTTAATGTTCACAAATAAACACCATGTTATAAAGTAATGATCTGGCAAATGTACCAGTAATAACATCCAAATAATTATCCTATTTCCAGGGAGTCATCTAGTATTTGGATATTTTTTATTTTTTATTCTGTATGTTCTTTGGAAGTTGATTGTTGATTTTTGATTAGGTCTTAAGTTATTTTTCTGTAAGGTTTTTAATGGCTGGTAGGCACCCTCATTTCTGGGATATATGGATGGGTTACACATTTTTCTATAAATAATATGAAATAAGAGGCTTTCATATGGCTGTGTGTCATTGAACAAGAAGCCTAGCAGTACAGGGATCAAATCAAGGCACCATGGATCATGAAATGGCAGGTTTGATCCTACCCTCATTGTTTCTGTAAATGATCAGAAAGAGATAAAATTAAGTAACAGGGGACTTACAATATTCCTCATGACATATGCATAGGGAATAGTATCTTGTGATCTCTTGTTTCATTTTGGCTTATCTCATCATAGCACTTTCAAAGTAAGAAGCTTTAGGAGCAGTTTGCCATTGCCTCCTCCTGCACAATACTAACAAGAGTTAGCTAAAGTGCCACTGCTGCTGCCTCTGAGAGATCTTCCGCAGTGTCACCATCTACAAATGCTACTGCCCAGTAGTTGTTTGACGCATTTAGTCTGATTGTTCAGCAAAAACCTGTCTGACTTGGGAAAGCCAACCAGTAGTCATGCTACTATCAGCATAGCCTTTTATTTGTCTTAATGAAGTCATGGTCCTGAATCAGTAAGAACAGTTCTTGGAGGTCTCTCATTCATAGGGTCGTCATAAGTTGAAGTTGAATTGATAGTAGATAGCAACAATAAACATATGTGAAGTCAGGAAGAAACTCTTCTGGAACATGGCCACATAGCCCGAAAAACCCACTAATAAACATATCTGTAGGGTTGTTCAAGTTGAACTGATGGCAGACAGCAACAACAAAGATATGTGTAGGATTGTTTAAGCTACCATTGGTGAACAATGCACAGAGGTGGCAAGGGAAGGCAGACAAATTCTGCTGGCTCTGAACAGTTTATTTCTCCAGTGGCTTACTTCCTTCTGTGCCCTGAGGCCTTTTTCCTTCTGCTACCACTGCTTATGCCAGTGTAGTTATTTTCACATAGTGTACCCAATAGATTCCTGCCAGTGTCTAACTAATATGGAGAAAAATGGCTGATTGCTTCTTGATTTTCTACTGCTTACATTTCCCATAGAATGTGAAACACAGTCTGTATTCTTGAGCTATATTACCCCTTGTCTATATTTGAGTTAGGATTTCTTTATAATGGATTAACTTACACTCTTTCTTGGTGATCACACAATTACTTTACACTGAGTATATCCACGCTGCAGAATTAAAGCAGTTTCAAACCACTTTAACTGCCATGATTCTATCCTACAAAATCCTGGAATTTGTATTTGATGAAACACCAGGACTCTCTGACAGACCAGGCACACAAAACTACAAATCCTAGGATTTTGTAGGATAGAGTCATGCCAGTTAAGGTAGTATCAAACTGCTTTCATTCTGCAGTGTGAATACACCCCTTGTCTTAATATATGGTTTTATTCAATATGGGCTGTTCATGTCTAAAATATTTGCAGAGGTGGGGCAGTTTGTAATGGTGGAATTAGGTAGAATTAAATAGATACCATGTACTAAAACAAAATCACCTGTAGTTAGCACTACACTCATGGTATAGGATTATGTAAACTCTGGCAAAATCATAATTTCATCACCAGCTGTTATAATTAATAAATCTTGAATGAACTTATTTTGAAAATCTGGATGGACTTATCTCTTATCTTCAATTTGAACATGAAAGATATTTTGTGCCCTGAAAAATGGTCAAGGCTGACCTGTACAAGCAGCAAAACAACATTGCATACACCATCTTGGTTTTATAGCTCCAAGGTCAGACCACAGGAGGAAGGTGGCATTTTTCATTCCTGTCCTGGACATGGAAGAGTAGTAAGGAAGAGAAAAGGCTGTCTGAAAGGCTGTTACTTGGTATTAATGTGATACTTGAGAGATTTATGAAAAATGCAACACTACCCATCAGCAGTCTGAACTAGTACATTGAAGGAATGACTACAGTATAACTGAACTGAACCTGTAGCTCAGTTCTTAGCTGCTTTGCAGGTGAAATAGTGGTTGTAGGGGTTATTGCATATCTACAAGCCACTTTTTCTTGCTTTCACAGACTGCCTGGCTTCATTCCGAACAGGAATATTCAGGGTGCCATCACAGTCTTCAGATTCTCCAGCTGACCTGCGGTCCTGTGTCAAAGGTAAGCCATGTCTATGTCTTTATTTAACTCCACTCTTTCCTCAACTCTCGACCATTTTGCCCCTGTCTCTGTACGCACTTCTTCCTCTAAGACTAGGCCTCAGCCCTGGCTTACCCCCAACATTAAGTTTCTCCGGTCCTGCTCTAGAGCGGCCGAACGTCTTTGGAGAAAGTCCAAAAAGTGGGCTGATTTTATCCATTTCAAATTTGTTCTTTCTTCTTTCTCGCGCGCCCTCTCTATGGCAAAACAGAATTATTACAAATCACTGATCTCTTCCAATGAGAAGTGCCCGCAGCGTTTGTTCTCCACCTTCAACACTTTGCTTAAACCTCCCTCTCCTCCTGTCTCTTCATCTTTCTCTCCTAATGACTTTGCTAACTATTTCATCTCTAAGATTACCACTCTTCGCTCTGAGATAGTCCCTCCTGATTCTTCTACTGCTCTTAATCTTCTTTCGCCTTCCCCTAACAAATTTTCTGTCTTTCCTCCTGCCTCTTTGGATGAACTCTCTACACTTCTGAACTCTTCCAAACCTGCTACCTGTCCTCTTGATCCTATTCCTACTCGTCTTCTAATCTCTATAGCTCCCTCCTTTCTGCCCTCGCTCCTCCATATCTTCAATCTCTCTCTCTCTACAGGCTCCTTCCCCTCGGACTTCAAACATGCTCTCATTTCCCCAATTCTGAAAAAACCTTCTCTTGACCCCTCCTCTCTGTCTAGCTATCGTCCGATTTCTCTTCTCCCCTTTCTTTCTAAGGTTTTGGAACGGGTTGTCTATTCGCGCTGTCTTGAGTTTCTTGAAGCCAATTCCATCCTTGATCCCTTTCAGTCTGGTTTCCGCCCAAGGCATTCTACAGAGACAGCTCTCACTAAGATCTCGAATGACCTTTTACAGGCCAAGGCTAATGGCCTTTACTCTGTTCTCATTCTTCTCGATCTGTCTGCAGCCTTTGACACTGTTGATCACTGTCTCCTAATTGACATACTCTCTGGCCTTGGGTTCTCAGACTCTGTTCTCGACTGGTTTAGATCTTACTTGTCTGGCAGATCTTTTGCAGTGGTTGCAGGGGGTCAGACTTCTTCTCCTGTTCCCTTATCTGTTGGAGTTCCCCAGGGCTCTGTTCTGGGTCCCCTTCTGTTTTCTCTCTACACACTGTCCTTAGGAAAACTCATTAGCTCTTTTGGCTTTTCCTACCATCTGTATGCCGATGACACCCAGCTGTATCTTTCTGCCCCTGACCTTTCTCCAAGGCTTGAACAGCAAGTCTCATCTTGCCTTACAGCTGTCTCACAGTGGATGCGCCATCGGCGTTTGAAGCTCAACATGTCCAAGACGGAGCTTCTTGTCTTTCCTCCTAAGCCCAACCTTCAACACTCCTTTTCTGTCTCTGTGGACAACATTTCCATTCAACCAGTCCAGCAAGCCCGCAGTCTTGGCTTTATCTTTGACTCTTCTCTGTCGTGTATCCCTCAGATCCAGACCACAGCCAAGGCTTGTAGATTCTTTTTGTACAATATTGCCAAAATCCGACCATATCTCACTGCCTCTACTGCCAAGATCCTGGTCCATGCCCTAGTGATCTCACGACTGGATTACTGTAATGTCCTCCTGGCTGGGCTTCCTTTTTCTCACCTCCGTCCTTTAATCTCTGTCCAGCATTCAGCTGCACGCATTATCACTTCCACCCACCGCTCTGACCACATCTCTCCTGTGTTGGCATCCCTTCACTGGCTCCCTCTCCCTTTCCGCATTCAGTATAAGCTCCTGCTGTCGACATTCAAAGCCCTCCATGGACTGGCCCCTCCTTACTTATCAGACCTTCTTTCTCCTCACCTTCCCACCAGGGCCCTCCGTTCTGGTAGTCAAGGTCTGCTGTCTCAGCCCAGGATTTCCTCTGCCCCATCCCGGATTCGCCCCTTTTCACTTGCTGCCCCTCACTCCTGGAACCTTCTTCCTCCACAAGCAAGAGCCATCACTTCTTTAACCAGCTTCAAAACGGAGCTGAAAACCATCCTATTCAGAGAAGCCTTCCCAGGCATCGCATAATTGTCGCTTACTATCTGATGTTCTGTTGTTGGCTGTTTATCGATCCATTTCCTGTATTCCTATGTACTGTATATGTATTATCCTACTTGTGATTATGTATTTTCCCTGGATAATGATTAACCATCCATTATGAAGCCTTGCCCTCCCTCCAGTCCATCTGCCTTGGTCCAGGCCTCGGAGGTTGAGAGGAACTGCTGGACCTCTTACCCTTTCTCGTCACCACTCCCTTCTCCTTCTGTATCATGTCTTTTTTAGATTGTAAGCCTGAGGGCAGGGAACCGTCTAACTAAAAAGATTGCATGTACAGCGCTGTGTAAATTTACAGCGCTTCATAAATAAAGGTTAATAATAATAATAATAATAATAATGTTTCCTGAACTAAGATAGAAGTAGAGCTGGTTGATACTGATTGCATATTGCATTTTTGTTTTCCATAACAGAGCTGCTTGGTCTAAAAGCAAATAGCTGGATTTTTTGGGGGGGGGAATATTAGACTTTTTTGTTATTTGCCTTCCAATTGATCTCGACTCAGGGCAACCCTGTTAATGAGATGAATAATAGACTAAGCAGTCATTGTTTAAAAAGTTGCAAGTGGGTTGATATACTAGACTCAAAGACAAAATGTAGGCTAACATAATTTCTCATCTTCAATAAAATGGTGGGGTTTGAAATCAAATGCTCAAGACCTGTCTTCAAGTACATTATACTGTCTTCAAATAGTAGACTGTACTTGACTGTAACAGATTCTGGCTTATTTCTTGGTACTTCAAATAGCTTCAGAGGCCAAGTTACATGTGATGATGTTCATGCTTTTAAATAGGTTTTCTCATTTTGGAGAAGAAGGTTTCCAGGGCCTCTAATCTAGAATGTGTATTTAATTTGAATTAGCCCCCCCCCCAACACACACATAGATTATCTGATGTAAATAGCTTCCTTCTGGTTGCTTTTTGCACTAAAAATGCAATTTACATGAAAGCAGAACTTTCAGGAGTAAACAGCAGTTAGAATGAAGAGACTTTCATTGGAAAACCAGTCTGTTTTTTCTTTGGAATAAAACAGGTAAGTTAAGGGTGCTTGTTAAAAAGCACAAATACTGTCATGTGTAATTTAGCATTTAGCCAGTAAGGAAACCGTTCAGTAAGATGGCTAGCGCAGTTTGTCTTAGTTTGAATAAGAAGGAATTGATCTCCAATAGTATATGTATCTGAGGAATGCAAAAATGGAAAATTTGTGATCTCTTCCTCACATCTGTCAATTTCAAGGTTACAGCTCCATTTTTATTTTATATGTTTCCATTAAACAGAAGAACAATGGTATCCTAACCAATATATAAAAAAGAGATAGTGATCAAACCAGACCCATATTGTATCATGTACTGTATAAGCAGGAGTACTGGCCAGTAAAGTCCTCTTCCAGTTAGTGCTTGATGATTTTAAGGCATGGGGATACATAGTTTTAATTATCTTGGATAATTCCTTTGTGTGCAATTTTTGCTAGCATGGTGTAGTGGTTTGGGTCTTGAACTACTACTCTGGAGACCAGGGTACAAATCCCTATTCAGCCATGGAAACCCACTGGGTGACAAGTCACACTCTCTCAGCCTCAAGGAAAGGCAGCGGCAAAATTCCTTTGAATGAGTCTTGCCAAGAAAGCTGCACAATAGATTGGCTTTAGGGGCACCATAATTCAGAAATGACTTGAAGGTGCAACACCACAACAACTTCTTCATTTCGTACCACTGTTCTTTTGCTTATTTGAGCAACATGATTTGCAATCACAGCACATTATATAATGACTGAAATGATATATTACACAAGTTCAGAGCTAAAGAATTTTTGGCTTTCGATATATTCAAGATTTCAGTATACAGAAGTACCAGCCAATATGGCAAATGGCCAGGGATTATTGTAGTTGTTAATCAAAAAATCTGGAGAACCAAAGGTCCCCCACCAGAGGACTGCAGAATAGCACCACCAATTTTACCATCTCACTTTATACATCTAGCAAAGTGTACTCTAATGTTCTGTTATGACTCATGCCATAATAAATCTGTTTATTTTTCAAGATAAACTATTTATATTGCAAGAGTAAAACAGTTTACTTCAAGAGTAATAATATAATTGCTCTGAAAACTGAGAAACTAAGAATAATATGAAGCAGGAAAAGAGAAGAGAAAGATAGTTGTTGTTTTTTTATGTTGTGTTCCTTCAAGTCTTTTCCAACTTAAAGCTAACCGGTCACAGGGTTTTCTTGGCAACATTTATTCAGAGGATGTTTGTTTTGCCTTCCTCTGAGGCTGAGATACTGCGGCTTTCCCAAACTTACCCAGTGAGTTTCTATGGCTGAGCAGGGATTTGAATCCTGATATCCATAGAGTCACAGTCCAATGCACAAAACACTATACCACACTGGTCCTATGCAGTTGTAAATTTGAATGTGGTCAGTCTTCTAGGCCAGATGTTAAGGTACCTATTGTGTTGGGAGATAGGGTGGAGTGGAATGGAGATTGTGACAGTGTTTTAAAGCTTCCTGAATTTCTGTAGATTGGATTCACACCTAGGAGTTTACCGCATCACTTTTCTTATTACTCATGGTTTACCTCTAGCTGTCTTAAATCAGATGGCATCCCGATGTTATCAGATGGATTTGGCCTAATCTGCCACCCAGGTGCATCCTCGGTCCATCCCCACTTCCAGGAGGACTCTGGCACCCATTTTCTTAAATCAGAAAACTGGATCCGAAAGAGCTGGGAGGAGCCCTCATGGAAGCGGGGATGGACCCGGGATGCACCTGGGTGGCAGATTAGGCGGCCAAATCCATCTGATAACATCAGGATGCTCCCGATTTAAGATTTAAACCGGCTACAGGTAAGCCGGTTTAACAAACAATGTGATAAACTCCCTAGTTACAGCTACAGATTACACCTATTGAAATGAATGGGACTTAGTTGAAGTTAGTCTTGACTACGTTATTTATTATTGATTTCATTGAGTCTGTTCTAAGTATGAATAGGTCTGGATCCAATCCATTGATACCTTCATTTTTGTTCTTAACATTTCCAGTTGCATATTTTCAGGCTGTTTGATCAGATGCAAATTCAGGCTGTTTGTTAAGATACAAATTATATGCAAAAAAATGTAGGAAACAATCTGTGAAACATTTTCTTTCTTTCCCTGTAACTGCTTTTTCTCATTACTTTTATAACTAACATGCATAGGTAAAATCCTGAGGAGGGCGTGGATTCTTACTTTTAAGTATCTGTCCTCATTTTTTGTCTTTGGGAACAGATGAGGACAAAAAGGAATCCTTGATAATTATGCTATCTGCAATTGGAAGTGAAGCACACCTCTTGGGGAACAGTGCTAGCAAGCCTGAAGTGACAAATTAAAGTGTATACTTACTCTTCTCTTTTTCTTACCCTCATTATAAGCTCTTGAGGGGGGTGACAGGGATGTATGAACATATTATCTTCCTGAATAGTCTCTCGTGAGGAATGCCGCAGTGTTTGCTGTTAATTTTATTCCACATCTGTACTTGTGTCAGAAAATAGTTGTCACAGATTACCCACAGGAGTAATGTTGACAATATTACAAGCAGCACCATCAAAGTGTTGTAACTGTGACTCTCTGCCACAACATTCCATTTTTTAGAATTCTGCTGTGTTGCTTCATGCTATTCTGAGATAAACTGGAATTGCTACCACAGCAAAATACTTGGGATATGAGATTCTTTTGCCCTGCAGCAAACACTATTATGCCTCAGCATTGCTGTGGGACATATTGCCTCATAATGTTTCAGTTTCTTCAACTGGATTACCTCATTGTATGGATCAGCAGACCTTGAGACAAATAATATCCAAGCTTTATCAGCTGTGTCTTCATTCTTCATTCAAACCCTTGACATTTCTGGGAAACATTGTGTTTTGTGGTTAAATTCCTTGATTGTAGGTATGAATGGAAGATCTTAGATTTGAAGATCACTCTACTGGTTTGCAGTCATTTGTCTGTACCACAAATACAGGTAAAGAAGGTATGGCATGTGAATGAGCACACAAGCTCCACCTCAAAAGTCCTCTTACACCTCTGTATTAAACATCTTTACACATAGAACACCAACATCTGAACAGAGGCTTGTAAGCAGATTTGGATGAACACATCTAAAAGGTTTCTGCAGCCTTCTAGGCTTGTCCATGTCTCATGCCTACTTCACCTGTACCCATTGTAAAGGTGAATGCATGGACAGCCCATGTGTGTGCAGCTGTTGCCTCACTGCTAGGCAGCAAAGGACTCTGCCTTTCTGTATATACGTACTCTTTTGTATTCCTAGCAGTTCATTCCATCCTTCTTCAGTCCTCCATTTGTATGAACAGTTATAGGAAAAATGTTAGGTAGCAAGAAAAGATAGTCTTGTTTAACCATGGACCAAAACTTGAGACACAAACTCTGAAATATTGCAAAATAATAATAATTCTTAACTATCTTTTTATAGTACCCAGTATTTTCCAGCAAGCCCAAGAGATAAGTCTTCAATAAGTAATTTATTTTATTATTTTTTTCTATAATGGCCAGTTTACATTTGTCTCCCTTAAAGGTGAGCAGTTTGTATTCTTGGATAGCAACTCCCATCAGTTCCAGCCAGAGTGAAAAATGATGGGAACAGTCCAATAGTATCTGAAGGTCCACAGGTTGCACACCCAGATCTATACAGATTGGGTCTCCCTTACTCCAAATGCTTGAGACAGAAGTGTTTTGGATTTTGTATTCTTTCAGTTTTTGGAATATCTGCATAAACACAATGAGATATCTTGGAGATAGGACCTAAGTGTAAATGTGAAATTCATTATATTTTTTTTATAAATGTTATTTTTATTAATAATAGGATTAAATATATTATATAAGAGATATACATTTTTGTTACATCTATAAAGGAGTTTCCATACCATACATTTGACATTGGTAATTCCATATTATATATAACCACTCATTGTCTGATTGTTTGATTATATTCATGCAATGCATTTTATATCTTGAAATAAATTGAATGCAGTATTAGTACAAATAAACAACTACCGTAAAACAAATTGAAACCTGTATCAGAACAAATAATCACTTACTTTAATTGTTATTTAGAAAAAATATATTATTTAATTGTTTGTTTTATTTGTTTATTTAGTTTTATTTGTTATTAATTACCAACGTATCTATATGTTCTATTTCTAGACTTCCAGTTGTCTCACTGGTTTGTGTGACTTAATTATTTACCTTTGTCCACTTCTACTTTCTTGTTCTTTGTGTGAATAGCTTCAGTGTATATATGAAATTCTACATTTTCTTGAATTGTGTAGTCTAATATAGTTTGCTTTGTATGTTGCTTGTTGTGTCTTGTTCACCTCCATTTGTTCTTGCTGTTTTCCGTGATTAAATTCCATTCCTTTTCTGTTGTTTCCAATGACTCTCCATTTAACCAGGTAGTCAGTTTGTCCATCTTTATTACATCCAACAGTTTTATTAGTGATTCATCTATAACAATCGGATTGGGATATTTTTTTTATTTTCCATATTTGGGCTAAGAGTTTTCTGGCCACAGAGCCCATATATATTAGTATTTTCCTGCAGTGTCTTCTCCCTGTATGGTTAGATATTGTATTTGCCAGGTTAAGTAAATATCTTTCTGGGATCATCTGGTATTTTATTTTTAAGATTTTGCAGATGGTTGAGTGGATGCCTGCTCAGAATTTAAAATTCATTTGTATTTTGTATACAGCTTTCACACATACCCTGAAGATTTTTTACATAATTTAAATAATTTTGCACATGAAAAAAAGTTCATGTACACGGAACCATCAGAAAGCAAAGGTGTCACTATCTTAGCCACCCATGAAATAAGTTTTGAATTTTGGAGTGTTTTAGATTTTGCAATTCTGGATAAGCAATAGTCAGCCTATTTTTATAGTTGCCAAATCAAACTGATTTCCTTCCTTTCCTTTTCCTTCCTAATTCCCTAGGCCTGATTCAGCTTTTTGATGTTTTGTGTTACTTAAGCTTCTGTATGGCAGTTGCATGTTTCAGTATGCTATATTGTGGCAATATGCTCTATTGTGGCAAAAAAATGACCATGTAAGTTAGGACTAATCCCACTGGTCATACTATCTGTGTACTGTTGAATGTAG
>NW_024802934.1:1747636-1799521 GCF_019175285.1 Sceloporus undulatus
TAATAATAATAATAATAATAATAATAATAATAATAATAATAATAATAATAGGTTTTATTTATATACCGCCCAATCACTGGGAATCCGAGCGGTTTAAAACAGAGGGGATAATAGACAGTTCCCTGCCCTCAGGCTTACAATCTAAAAGACAAGACACAAAAGGAGAAGGGAATGGTGAGGGGGGGAGAGGGGATGTATTCAGAGAGGTTGAATAAAATTGTGAAATGCATTGCCCTATAGGTCTGTAGCTATACGTTTTTCAGTTCTTCCTACAGCATACAAAGGGAGTATAGTTCGCGAGTCATACTTTATCAAAGACAGGAAGTGTTTTCCTGTTCAAGCCAACAGAATAAGATGGAAATGAAACATGTTAAATCATTATCCAATAACCTCACCAAACGGCTCTGTAAATATTAAAACTGATTTGATACAGGTACATTGTCTATATCAGGTATTGTTCTTATACAGCAAGTTTTTCCTGTCTTAATGATAAAATGAACAAGAAAGTTTACAAGAAGGCTGCTCGTAACACTGAAATCATCATCATCATCATCATTATTAAAAATCTTTTGCTGTTATTTTCCTCTTCAGTAATAGCAAACCAGTGTATTCCTCTGCCGTGCAATGAAGATGGTTATAAAGAATGCAAAGATGGACAAGCCCAGTTCACATGTATCTGTAAACCTGGGTGGCAAGGAGTGAAATGTGAAGAAGGTACAGTCTATAATGTAATTGGTAACAGTAATTCTCATTTGTTTTCCTGTGATGGGAAACACAGTTGACTTGCTTTGAAATATACATCCACATCAGAAAAGTACAGTGGGCCCTCCTAATACAGTGATTTGCCATCCATGGATTTGAGCATCCATATTGTCCCCAATGATGGCGTGCATGCACCCGTGTTGCCATTGGGGACAAAAGTCCCTCCCCCTCCCTCCCTCCTTCTCCCCGTTCTTCCTTCCTTCCTTCTTCCTTCCTTCCCTTGGGAAACCCAGGGCTTGGGTTTCAGAGCCCAAAGGCTCCATCCTGGCTGCTGGGCCTGGGGCTCTGAGACTCAAGCCTTGGCCCTGGTGCTGGCTTTCTCTGGCCAACGAAGTTCCAAGGGAGCCAGTGCCAGAGCCAAGGCTTGGGTATCGGAACCTAGAGGCTCCGTCTTGGCTGCTGGGCCTGGGGCTTCAAAACTCAAGCCTTGGCCCTGGCACTGGTTCCCTTGGGACCTCGTTGGCCAGAGGGAGCCAGCACCAGAGCCACGGCTTGGATTTTGGTGCCCAGAGGCCTGGGGCTCCAAGACACAAGCCTCAGCCTTGCTCTCAGTCCCATCAGACTCTGCCCCCACAGCCAAGCCTTTGAGGAAACAGGTAAGGAGGGAGGGAAGAAGAGGGGGAGAGGGGAGGGAGGGAAGGAAGGAAGAAATAATGGAGGGAAGGGAGGGAAAGAGAGGGGAAGGAAGGAAGAATGGAGGGAAGGAGGAAGGGAGGGAGGAGGCGAGGTGAGGGACTTTTGTCCCTATTGGCCCCCATTGGCCGCACCACCATTAAGGACAATAGGACTTGAGCATACGTGGATTTTGATATGCACGAGGGGGGATGCGGAACAGATCCCCCGCATATACTGAAGGCCTACTATATGTGATAGTTCAAAAAAGGATAAGTCCATGGTTAAGGTTATATTTTCACATTGTTTTCTTTCCTAGATATAAATGAATGTGAAGACCCAACAAACAGAAATGGCGGGTGTAGTCAAATTTGTCATAATTTTCCTGGAAGCTACCGTTGTTTTTGTGAAGATGGTTATTATATACAACCAAATAAAATGGACTGCAAGGGTAAGAGGAAAGGGTCAAAAATAAAAATGCCAAGACCACATACTCTAAGAAAGCAAAGAGAGACTATAATAATCTGAAAAGGTGAAATTTTTGCTATTTATTGTCCCACTGCCAGAGTCTCTACTGATAATTTCCAAAATGTCTGTCTTGGTTAATGTCAATAACCCAGTCCAAGCAGTAGTTGCTATTGTGATATTTTAGCACATGCACACTCTGTCAATCAATTCATTGTGTTAACAGATCTGGTCTATATTGTAGCCAAATGGAATAAATTCAAAAATCAAGGTCAAGTTAGGGAAGCTTAATTCATACCTGCTGCGATCCATGTGTTTGCAAAGTACCATCTGCTTAACTTAGCACTGAACGATCCAGCCCATGCAGTGCTCAAGATGGTGGTGACAGTGCTAATTAAAAGAAAATGGGGAGTAGGTGCTTACAGTATGAAAAAAATAAAGAGTAACTGCTGAGGCAGATCACATGAAAGGAACTGTACCACCTGGTTAGCCACTTGGGATATAAATACACAATGAAAACATGGATTTGGGATCATTATTTCTTAAAGCTGCATGCTTATATGACTTTCAAAATAGTAAAATATCCATATCCTTTTTTTTTCTTTCCTGTGGCTGTATGATATTGCTTTCACATGATCACAGTTGCATACAATTTGTATGTGTGTTTAGCGTGCAATTGGACATAAAATGTGCAGTTGGGTGGAAAATGCAGTTGGAAAATTGATAATATGCAGCTGGAAGAAAAGGGAGAAAAACTAGAAACATTAGGTTTATGAGCACTTAAATGTATGCACACGAACTACCATGCAATTTTAAATCAAACTGACCAACGCATATTAAAATGCCTTCATCTTTTTGGTTAGAACACTTCCTTTTCATTTTCTATGCCAAAGGCAATATTGACTAGTGTTTAAATGGGACTGGTTTGAAGCTGTCTCTTTCTTAAGCAATCTTAGAAGCACAGTTTTTGAGAAGTTCTAATTTTTGTAGAACAATTTTGATCATGAATCAGGAATGACCCTTTTATTAATATTACCTGTCACTGATTTGAGATTTCCATTGGTTCATTAGCTATTGTATTGTCCTGTTGATTAACAAATTAAGTCAGATTCATAAATGAATCATTGGTGTATATAGTAGATAAGAACTACTGATAGCTGTGGAGTAGCTGCCACTGATAAACTTGTAAACAAGGAAGAAATGAATGTTTCATGTTTGAGTTTTCTTCCCCTTCCCCTTTTAACTTGGAGTGCCTGACAGGGAATTTGTGCAGTTGGAATATCCACTTAAAAACAAAACAAAATCCAAAACCTGTTTGCTTATTCCATTGGGCACTAGCTAATGTTTCCAAAACATTCCTATTGTCCCCAGATTTCCCTGGACAAACAGGAGATAACTGCAGCAGGAATGAAAAGTATTCAATTCCTTTTTGTGGGAGATTAATACACATTCTTTATGTGCAGACTTGAATGAATGCATGTTAGACCAGAACATTTGTGGGACAGCACAATGCAAGAATACTGCTGGAAAGTATGAATGTGAATGTCCACCAGGCTATTCCTACAATTCAACTACAAAGAAATGTGAAGGTAGAACCGATATTTTTCATTTTTAAAAAAAAAAAACTAGATTATTAGATTAGATAGATAGATATAAAATCTATATAATCTAAAATAAATTATTCAGATTTAGATAAAAATAAGATTGTATAGATTCTTATATAGATTATGTCATAATTCTACCTCTTTCTGCAATATGTTCTATAGATTTTGCATTGTTCTGTTGAAATATTTGTACAGGTTGAGTATCCTTATCCAAAATGCGAATGTGAAGCAGCTCGGATTTTGGATTTTTTGGATTTTGTAACATTTGTATATACATAATGAGATACTTTGGAAATGGGACCCAAGTCTAAACATAAAATTCATTTATGTTTCATATACACATAGCCTGAAGGTAATTTTATACAGTATTTAATACAATATTTATACAATTATTTTGTGCATGAAACAAAGTTTATATACATTGATAACATCACAGAGCAAATCACTGTCTCAGCCATCCATGAAAAAAAGCTTTGGATTTTGGAGCATTTCAAATTTTGGATTTTTGGATAGGGAGTACTCAGCCTGTATGTGGTTTGTATATTGTACTAGTGCCATCCAAATTTCTCATCTAGCTTTTACCACCTTTTAGTGTAAGGATGCATACCATTCCTTCTTGAATTCAGAAGAATCTGAAAGGTTTACTATATTTAAAAAGTCAATGAGTTCAGTCATTGCATGTATAGAAATAATATTTGTACATCCATCATCTATCTATGAATCAGTAAGCCCAGTGTCACTCTCCTCCTGATATGACCGATCACATCTCCATTCAGTCTGATGAGATCTGTGACAAATAATGCCTGCTATAATTTCCCCTTTTCTTCAGTTAATAGAAATACAGAAGCCGTCTTCATCTAGCATTCCTGTGGCCACTTCAGCCAGCTGATATGGAATATCTTGAAAGTGCAACAAATTGTTAATTGTTTAATATATAAGTACCAGGGAGGTGGAGAAATTACAGGATGATTTGCCTTTTGTATTAAATATATTGCCTGATTACAAGTGATATGTACTTTGACTCGCAGTCATGACCTCAGATCACAAAATATTGTAATTTCCAATTATACGATTATTCATTCTAGCTATCATTCTCACATAGCCTTGAACTACATTTTGGCTTTACAAAAATTCTTTGAGGTAGGGAAGATTTTTTAAAAAATTAGCACTGTGACATGAATCTATTTGGTAGTCCCATCTACAGAAGGCTTGTTAAAATTGTTTTTGTCTGGTGCATATCCCATTGATTCAGTGGGTCTATTCTGGTTTCGACTATAAATAGGATTTACACCTATATTTTGAGCATTTTATAAGTTCCTTCACAGACAGAATGACTCATAAGAGTATGTAAACTGACCCCTATAGCTAAGCAGGACCTGGACCTACCCGTTCTATATCCAGAGCTAAGAGCAAGCCATCACACCACACTAGTTGATATTAAAGCACTCTTCCATGGGCTGGCCCCTCCTTACTTATCAGACTTTATTTCCCCTCACGTTCCCACTAGGGCCCTCTGTTCTGGTAATCAAGGTCTGCCATCCCAGCCCAGGATTTCCTCTGCCCCATCTCAGATTCTCCCCTTTTCACTTGCTGCCCCTCACTCCTGGATCCTTCTTCCCCTGCGAGCAAGAGCCATCACTTCTTTAACCAGCTTCAAAACGGAGCTGAAGACCATCCTGTTCAGAGAAGCATTCCTAGGCATTGCATAATTGTCACTTGCTATTTGATGTTCTTTTGTTGTCTGTTTTATTCAATCATTTCCTGTATTGCTATGTATTTTATATGTATTATCTTACTAGACAGGCCCCTTCCCCACCACCCCTCCCTTCTCCTTCTGTGTCGTGTCTTTTTAGATTGTAAGCCTAAGGGCAGGGAACCGTCCAATTAAAAAGATTGTATGTACAGTGCTGTGTAATTTTCCAGCGATGGAGGGAGGGAATCCTCAATTGGGTTAGTTCCCTCCTCTCGCTCCAATAGGCAGGGACTAGGAAGTTGCAGGTGACGTCAAGGAGGGAACGCCCCTGACCTTCCAGTCTTGTTCCTGCCTCGCTCCAGATAGGTCGTTCTTCCTCTTTCTCTCCTTCTCCATCCTTACAAACAATAATAATAATCCTTTCCTTCTCCTTCCCTTCCTTCCTTCTGAGTGCAGGACTAGATAGGGAGTCAGGAGCTACAGCATGGAGGATGCGGAGGAGAGCCCCGGCATGTCCGGGGATTCCTCGCAGATTGAGGGTGCCCTGCGGCGAGTCCGCACAGCGGCACAAGCAGGGACCCCCATATTGGCGCGGCCGGAGGAGGGAGAACCCTCGTCTCCGAGCCCAGATGCGCCACAGCACTTACTCCCTTCCCGGGATCGGGAAGGAGTGGTGCAACCAGCGGAGCCCATCAGGCATGTAAGTAGCCCTTCTCTGCCTCTCCCAGCAGCCTCTCCCTTCACCCTCCCCCCTGAGATTTCCTCCCTTCTGGCCTCCCTAATCGCAGCACAGGCTTCGGTCTTAGCAGGCCAGGTCGCCCCTTCCCCTTTACTCCAGCCCCAGCCCTTGTCTAGTGAGATACCAGCGGCCCTTCCTCCTTCCCAAAACCTCCCAGGGACTCTGTCAGGAGGCTCAACGATTCCCCTCACCGGGCTCACTCACCTTCCTCCTCTTCAGTGCCAGCCAGATCGTCATCAGAGGCCATTCCAGCCAATGAGAGGGGCAAATTCAAACCTAGGCTGCACAAACGCCTCAGAGCGGTTAAAAGTGGCGGTAAAAAGCCCGCCAAACCCACTCAGTCTAAGGCTTCTCTTAAGAGAAGGGCGACATCTAGTGGCCAACAGTTAAACTACAAGAAAGCCAAACTGCTACTTTCCAATCATTCCTCAGATGAATCTATGGATAACTCCCAGTCTCAGTCAGTTTCTGAGGGGGGTGAAAATGATCTTTCTGAAGAAGAGGAGATGGATACCCCCCTTCCTCCTTCCTCTGCCAGACTATTTACTGCTGATGATTTTTCCATTCTCCTGAAGAAAGCCATTAAGGCTCTGAAATTGACTGACACACCCAAACCTACTCAGGTTCTGGACACTGATTTACCTCAGGGAAAGGGTGACTCCTTCCCACGTCCTTGTCCTCCTTGCACAGAGGTCCCATTCCCAGCTGACTTTATGAGAGTGGTCAGAGAAGAGTGGTCCAAACCTGCAACTGTTAGACCAAACCCTTCAATAGTCAAGCAATTTTACACCTTACCATCTTCAGTGATGTCAAAATTTCAAGTCCCTTTGGTTGATGCACCCGTCTCACAACTCGTTTCCTCAGCCATCTACGCCAAAGATGGTGATGACACTCTAAAAATTCCAGAAGACAAAAGAGCAGAGTCGGCCTTAAAAAGAAGTTTTGAGGCTTCTTCCACAGCCATCAGGGCTTCATCCTCTGTCTCTATCCTCTCAAGGGCTGCTTATGGCTGGGCCAAAGACCTTATCCAGCTTGTGCCCAAAGGTGACACCAAGCTTCGTCAGGGTATAAATAAGCTAGTGAAGGTTCTGGCATTCACTTCAGATGCTTCTCTTGACATCATCCAATTTTGTGCCAGGGCCCAGGCTGCCTCTATTCCGGTCAGAAGGCAGATTTGGCTAAAAAACTGGCAAGTCGATATGCAATCCAAACAGAACCTCACTATGGCTCCCTTCGGGGGATCAAAACTCTTCGGTGATGTGCTGGACCCTATACTCATCGAGACTAAAGACAAAAAGAAGGCACTTCCATCCTCATATAGACGCGACGACAAAAAGTCCTCTCGCCAAGGTCAATCATCTGGTCGTTCCTTTCGTAACAACAGCAACTCCTCCTTCAAACAAAGAGACAACAGATATGGAAAACAACAACAATGGCCTGATCGAAGATTCTCACCTAAACATCAGTCACAGGCTAGAGCCTTCGGAAAACCTGCCTCCAACAACCCTGGATCCTCCAACCCTGGCAAACAGGGAACCAATCAGCGATCCTGACTACCCGCCGGATCTGGTGGGAGGCAGGCTACTACATTTCCACCATGTTTGGCAAACAACCACATCAGACAGATGGGTCTTGTCGACTATTTCACAGGGCTACTTGATAGACTTTATTCACCCTCCCCGCGACCATTTCACAGTTTCACCAAGGTCGAAGCGTCCACGCAAACACCTTCTGATGCTGGAGGCCATCGATCACCTACTGAAGATAGGGGCAATCGAAATTGTACCACCTCCAGAGAGACACAAGGGGTGCTACTCCATCCTGTTTATAGTGCCCAAGAAAAACAAATCATGGAGGGCAATCCTGGACTTAAAGAGGGTCAACAAGAGTGTCCGAAAACGTCATTTCAGAATGGAGACTCTAAAGACAATATTAGAGTCATTAAAACCACGAGTCTACATGGCAGCCCTAGATTTAAGGGAGGCTTATTTACACATTCCGATACACCCATCTCACCGCAGATACCTCCGTTTTTGTTACAACAAACGTCACTTCCAATACAGGGCGCTCCCATTTGGCCTCTCATCAGCTCCAAGAGTTTTCAGCAAAATAATGATAGCCTTAGTCGCACACTGGAGACTACAGGGCCTATACGTCTTCCCATATTTAGACGATTTACTGATTGCCGCCCCAACCTTTCAACAGGCCTCCAGCGCTGTCACTGCGGTGTTACAGTCGTTGTCTCTCCATGGTTTTCTGGTAAATCATGGGAAGAGCCACCTTATACCTTCTCAGACGATTCTTCACTTAGGATCATTGATAGATACCCTCAAGGGAGTTGTATCACTGCCACCACAACGGATAAAGGACATTCAAGACTTGATAACCTCCATTCTTCCTTCACCATCAATAGATCTACTTCTCCTTGCAAGGCTTCAGGGACTCATGATATCAGCCATGACCTGTGTTCCCTGGGCTCGATTTCACTCAAGGGAACTGCAATGGCTGCTCCTACCCTTTCAACAGATGATTACCCAAAAGAGACACAAACAGGTTCATGTGCCCCAAAGCGTAAAAAGGTCACTACAATGGTGGATGTCCAATCGAATACAACTGGGACGCCCGATATGGCTTATCCACCAGATACAAATAACCACAGATGCAAGTCTCCACGGATGGGGTGCCACCCTCGGCAAACACGTGGCTCAAGGCAGGTGATCAGATCACGAAAGAGCCCACAGCATCAATTGGCTGGAACTCAGGGCGATTCGCCTGGCCCTTCTGGCCTTTGCCCAGCTCGTAAACCACACCCATGTTTTGGTCAGGACGGACAACATCACAGCAAAAGCTCATGTCAACAGAGAGGGCGGAACCAGATCACGAGCGTTGATGCAGGAGACCAAAAGTCTAATAAGTTGGTCGGAAATCAACCTCCTGTCTCTAAGGGCCGAACACATAAAAGGGACTCTAAACACCAAAGCAGACTGGCTAAGCAGGTCAGACATAGACCAAGCAGAATGGCATCTCCATCCAGAGGTATTTCAAATGATATCCCAGTATCTGGGGACTCCCATGTTAGATCTGTTCGCATCCCCAGTAAACAATCAGCTACCGAGATTCTTCTCCCGATTCCCGTCTCAGGGTTCAGAAGACACCGACGCCCTTCATGCCCCGTGGCCTCCGGGTCTGCTCTATGCCTTTCCTCCAATCCCAATGATATCCAGATGCCTGCTAAAGCTAAGAAGCGAAAGAGCTACCCTGATACTGGTTGCTCCACATTGGCCAAGAAGGGCCTGGTTTCCAGAAATCTTATCCCTATCACAGGACAAGTTCAGACTTCCTCTGCGCCCAGACCTGTTATCCCAGGGTCAGATATTTCATCCAGACCCACAATGGCTCAATCTTCACGCATGGAGACTGAACGCCTCATCCTGTTAAGAGATGGCCTAAATGCTCAGGTAGTTGATACCATCATCCAGTCTAGAAGACCCTCGACTAGGCGAATATATGAGTATACTTACCGCAACTTCACTTCTTGGTATAACTCAAACAATATATCTACAGCTTCATTTTCAATAGGCGACCTTCTCCTCTACCTTCAACAAGGACTTGATAAGGGACTCAAGCCCAACACTCTAAAAAGACAAATATCAGCAATCACTTCGGCTCTACCTGTCAAACTATCAAGTCAGATTTCTTCCCATCCTTATGTCAAGAAATTCTTGAGGGCAGCTACACTACTTGGTCCTCCAGTAGTTCACCGTTATCCAACTTGGAACCTCCATTTAGTTTTGGCAGCTCTCACTACAGCTCCCTTTGAACCACTACATCAAACGGACATCAAATTCCTTACTTGGAAGGTGTTATTTCTTATAGCCATTACCTCCGCCAGAAGAGTCTCCGAGCTAGCAGCCTTGTCAGTCAGATCAGAGCTTTGTTCTTTCAGAGAGGACTCAGTGGTATTACGTCTAGACCCAACCTTTATCCCCAAAGTCAACTCTACCTTCCACAGGTCCCAAGAGATTGTGTTACCGTCTTTCTGTCCTAAACCCAAAAGACAATTAGAAAAAACCTGGCACACATTAGATGTCCGGCGGGCCCTTCGAATCTACATCAAGCGTACACGACGTTTTCGTACTTCTGATCGCCTGTTTGTCTCTTTTGCTGCTTCATCCAAGGGCAAAAGAGTGTCCTCCTCCACACTATCTAGGTGGTTAAGAGACTGCATATCCAAATGTTATACTTCTAATAGCTCATCTGCCCCTCGGGCTATCACCGCCCATTCTACACGCAGTGCTGCCACATCGGCTGCCCTCTCCACTAATGCCCCCCTGGTAGATATTTGTAGGGCTGCCACTTGGGCTTCCCCCTCCACTTTTGTCCGCCACTACCGTTTGGATGTTTTCCAATCTGCAGAGGCTTCGTTTGGTAGACGAGTCCTCCAAGCGATTGTCTAGTTGCCACTGTCAGTTCTCCCTCCCACAGTAGATAGCTTTGGCATATCCCAATTGAGGATTCCCTCCCTCCATCGCTGGAAAAATGAACATTGGCTTACCTTGTGATATGTTTGTTTTCAGCGATGGAGGCGATGGAATCCTACCCTCCCAGAACTGAGGTCACGCTTCGGTTTTGGAGAGGATAAGCTAGATACAAGTTGTTTTGTACATAGTTTTGCTGTTCTTAACCTTCTATATGTTAGTGTTAAATAATCTTTAGCTTTGGCTGTTACAACGACTGGAAGGTCAGGGGCGTTCCCTCCTTGACGTCACCTGCAACTTCCTAGTCCCTGCCTATTGGAGCGAGAGGAGGGAACTAACCCAATTGAGGATTCCATCGCCTCCATCGCTGAAAACAAACATATCACAAGGTAAGCCAATGTTCATATTTACAGCACTTTATAAATAAAGGTTAATAATAATAATAATAATAATAATAATAATAATTCAAAAAAATACACTTCCAAGATTCTCAGACCATTTGGCTGATTTAATTTTGTTAGGGTGGTTCCATACTAGATGTTATAGATAGATTGCTAAGCATCAAGTGTTAATGCAGTGTTCTTTAAACAACCAGAGGGTTGTGGTTCAAGTAGGGGTGAACATGTCACCCCAAATTTGGGGATGATAGCTCACCCCAAATAATTTGAGGAGAGGTGAATATACACACCCACCACCCCACTCTGACTGTGGGCTTCCAGATAGTGAAAATGTAGTGGTGGAATGATGTACCAAATCTTTAAATATTCAGTCTAATCAGGAACACACACACCACAATTGAGTATTCTTGATCATTGTTACATCATCCACATATCAAATGTTCAGTGCAGGAAGCTAAGTGTAAAACTGAATTAGTCACACAAGTAACATTTGCTGTGTAGAATCATCCCTAAATTAATCTAGCCATTATCTAGTGACCACACGCTTCTTTTGTTCAGTGTTATATACAGTGCGTCCTCGCCTTACGCGGGGGATCCGTTCCGGATCCCGCCGCGTAAGGCGAATTCCGCCTATGCTCGAGCCCCATTGGAAACAATGGGGCTCGTGCGCGGCGGCACAGCCGCGCGCAGGGCGCAACAGGCATGCACACCCATTCAATTGAATGGGATGCGCCGCCCCTTCCGCCCCACGCACGCGCCGCGGCTTGAGCACATACGTTCAAGTCAGCGTATGGCGCAGGCGCACTGTACTACTCATTACATTTGTTATACAGTTTTCTTCTCTTTTATTGTGCTTATTCCCCCCATGTTGTACACATGCCCACCCCATTACTGTCAGGGGGTTAGTTAACCCTCAAAGGGTTATTTAATTATTTGCAATTTAGATTTCATTGAAAATTTGCATTTTTTGAGGCAGGCAACAAGAGCAAGGGTCTAGGGTGTTATAAAAGCAAGCTATAAATTTCACGTTTCAATGTATGATAGGTTTTTATTTTGCAAGTGTGGTATTTTAAAAGTAGGCTTTGTGACATTTTCTGAGCCTGTACTCATTCCCTTTGGATCTTCTCAAGTCAGTTAGTGTCTGAGAAGGAAAGTTACTAATGCTGTCTTTCACACAGCCTTGTGCTCCTAAATTATTTATTGTGCTTAGCCAACAAAGGAGAGAATGTAGTCAGCTTCACTGTCAGGACAAAAATGTATTTTGCCCTGGTCAGACTACATTTTGTTTCTGAATGATTGCTTCCTAAACCCCCTGGGCTTCAGAGTTTGGCATGCACTCATGCAGACGTGCACGCATACATACACAGCTCCCAAAGTATTGAACTGATTTTTGCTGTATGAAGGCAGAGTAAATATATGCCGCACATAGTGTTTGAGCATACAATAGAGAGTACCCTAGAAAGCTGCCCAAGATGTTTTTTTTTATAGAAAACCCCACAAATATTCATTAATAGCAAGATTCAGTACCATATGACAATATACCTAATTAGAATTTCAGTGAATTCTAAACTGGAATTAAATGTCCCTATGCCAGGAAAATAACCTCTTGACAGTTACAGTGGGTATATATACCCTATTCTAATATCTGTTCACAGCAATGGAAAAGAAAGCATCTCAACAACTATAATGAAAGATAAAGGTAAAGGTAGTCCCCTGACATGATGTCTAGTCATAACTGACTGTAGGAGGTGGTGTTCATCTCCGTTATTAAGCCGATGAGCCAGCATAGTCCTAGGACTGCTCTGGTGGTCATGTGACCAACATGACTGCACCTCGAACATTGTTACCTTCCCACTGAAGTGGTACCTATTTATTTGCATTTGCATGCTTTCAAATTGCTAGGTTAGCAGAAGCTGGGACTAGTGACAGGAGCTCACCCTGTCATGCAGCACTCGGTCCTCGAACTACCAACCTTCTGATCTTCCGATAACCCGAATTGGCATCTTAACCACTAAGCCACCACATCCCTTATAATGAATAATCACTTATAATGAAAGATACTCGTTGTTTAATAGTTAGGATGAGTTTTCTCACACAATTAACTCTCTGGTTTTTATGTTTATTTATGATAAGCTCATTTCTGCAAATATTTTGCTAATGCTTTTAGTATCCTTACTCTAATATTTGATTTGCAATTAATACATGTTCACTGTATACTTCCAACACTGAACTTGTCATGCCACCTAAATGCCAGTTCATTTTCTCAGAGTGCAGCCATGTTTCAAACTGTATTTTCCATTTCATTGCAGATGTGGATGAATGTGCTGAAAATTTTTGTTCTCAGATGTGTGTGAATTCTCCAGGAAGCTACACCTGCTATTGTGATGGGAAAAAGGGCTACAAGGTGTCCAAGGATATGCGAACTTGTGAGGTAAAATATTGCAGTTATTTACTTTTTTATTTTGTTAGAAAATGTGAGAGATAGTAGTGTATCTTGCAGGCCTAGTAATTAGTATTTAGAGGGACATGGGAGAGAAATAGTTTCTTTCCTTCTGCTACCCACAGACACAGAGTTAGAAAAGAAAGGGGGGAAAAACAGCCTTGGGGGCTTGATAGACGGGTAGCTCAACACCGTCTCTTCTTGCCCCAGAAGCAGACTGTGGCAACCACACGCTGCGGCCTGCGCACGGAGCAAAAAGAAGCCCAGGAAAGGGGTTCCTTTTTGCGCTGTAGAAGGAGTGCCATAAGTGCCGTGGCATGGCGTTATAATGCCCCTTGTGCACAGCGCTGTTGGGCGCTGCACATGAGGGACGTCATCATGGCACACACTGTGGATGGGCGTGCGCCAAGGTGGTGCCCCGGCAAAGAAAGAAGGGCTTGGAGCGTGTAAATGCTCAGCTTTACCGCAGCCCTACCATGCACACAGGCTGGCATAAACTGCCAGTCCGGCAAACTTTACCTCTTGTGGTGAGAGCCTCTGATACTATGTGCTTCTTCAAGGAGCGAAGGGGGGGGGGGACAAGATACCACAAAAAGGAGTACAAACAAACTGAGACTAATGACACATTAAAAGAGATGTATGGAGGTAGAAAAAGAGAATACGTGGCTAAAACCAACAAACGGGAAAGGAAATGAATACATGCTGTAATTGGATGAAAGTTTTTTACTTTTTGATAATACTAGAGAGTTAAATGTCCTTTTCAAATTTGATTTAAAATGTCACAGTCTGGGCCATTATGATTCAAAAACTAAATTAAGTGGTAATACAACACCATTTGAATGATATTTTAAAAGATTACTCCATATATAATCAGTATCCTGATCAGGACAATGGTGTGGGGGTAGAGGGCAAATGGGAGATTTATTTCCAGTGCATATAGCAAGGACAGGGTATATGATCCGGATCAAGATTGCAGGGGAATAGAAGCAAAAGCTGGAATCACTCACCATGACCCCCTCCTAGATTGGGTGCACCTTGTCTGCTATTTCCTTTTAAAAATATTCATGCAATTGCTGATTACAAGAATAACCCTGAGAACGAAGTGCAACTCATAGACCACGTGTATTATGCAGTATTGCCACAGTAATTGTGTAAATCTTTGCTTATTTCATTCTTGTTCAAATAATTTCAGAGGTTTTCTCCCCATTGGTTGAGATTGCAAGCATTTTTGCACTCTTTCCTTATTTTTTGTGCATTTCAGAACTTCTTTTAATTAAAACGTGATGTACAAAGGAACTTGATTTTGTGAAAAAACTGAAGGTTTTTTGCACCAAAATATCAAAAAATATACTTTTTCTGTGCAGAAACATGTTTTGCCCAAAAAAAAAAAAGAGGTTTGGGGTTTTGTTTTTTTTGTACAAACAAATTCTACATTTAAAACAGTTTCTATATGTTCTATTCTATTGCAGCAATAGATTTTTTTCTCCATGGGGTGCTTCAGACACCCCATCTCCCACAAACGATGAAGAAGTTTGCAAGTATTCTTTACATCCCTACCTCACCCCACCCCAACACTCTCCAAAAAGTTTTAGTATAATTTTCTGTAGACTTGGTCTACTTCGTCAGATGCCTGGAGTGCATCAGTTCACTCCATGCATCTGAATTTGTAGACCAAGTCTATGAAAGATTATGTTACAATTTCTTTTAAAATAAAAATAATTTCTTTTGCACAGTTAGGTGCGTTACACACCGCCATTTACTACACACGTCCTAGGGTTAGGAAGGGGCGTGCTAGGGTTAGGAAGGGTCTCATCTTCCTAACCAGCCCTGTTCCTAGGACGCGCAGAGCGCGTAGTAAATGGTGGTGCCCGTCCACACGGGCGCCGCCATATTTACGTCTCGGACGCACAGTGTCTGGACATGGCGCGGTGGAAGTGATGCCGCAAGTGTGCGCCACGCGGTGCCACTTCCAGGGGCCAAATAGGAGCGCCATTTCGGCACGCCTTTTTAGCTGCACCGGGAAGCCTTGCAGTCTGGCTGTGGGGGCTTCTCGGTGTAGCTAATGACGGCGGCGGCAGACTGCCCGCTTTAGGGCAGTCTGTAACGCGCCCAAGTCTCAAAAGAGCCCTGGTGGCACAGTGGTTAAATGCCTGTACTGCAGCCACTGACTCACAAACCACAAGATTGTGAGTTCAGTACCCTTCTCAGGCTTGCATCCTTCCAAGGTCGCTAAAATGAGTACCCAGCTTGTTAGGGGTTTACATGTTGTAAATGCTTAGGGAGTGCCTAGGTGCACTGATAAGTGGTAGAGAAATGTACTTGCTGTTGCTATTGCTACAAGATCCCTTTGCTTATTGGTATTACAGATTAACATGGCTATCTCTATGGGTACACCCTAGAAATCCAGCCTTGTATCTTACCGCTTTCAACATCCTTGAAAACCATTGTCTGTTTTTGGCACTCTTGTCTGGTTTTGGCTATTTTGTGTAGGTTTATCCTAAATTGTTGTTGTTTTTGTTGCACTTTTTATTACTAGCCAGATATTTTGTATAGATCTATTTCCTAACTTTTAACTTGAAGCTTTGTAGCTTTTGTATGATTTAATAATAAATAATTATTCATTGCTACAAACTAAACATTCATAAGAGGTATATTAAGTGGTCACAGCATTTTAGCACTTCTGTCTGGAGAATCTATAAGGCTTGTTCAGATTCCAAAGAAAACATTTCTCTGTGAATGACTTCCTTTATACTTCTTTGGCAAGGCTGGAAACGTTGAAGTGTATTCAGACTGCTTCTGCTTAAAACAAGCTTTGACACACTTCACTGTAATGGGGCATAGAGCAATGGTTGCTATTGTGCTTGAATATACTTATGAGAACCTGGTGAGAGGTAGTTAATTGTGATTTAATGATTAAGCAAGTGGAGATGTAATTCCATTCCATAAAGAAAATGGAAACCAAAAAGAAGATAATTTATCCTTCAAGTAAATATTGCTATAGAGGATTTCAGCTTTAGGGTCTTTAATAAATTAACACTATACAAAATAAGCAAATGTCTCAACTGGAACATGGAATATAGTCCCTAATTTAATGTATGAGAAATTGATTGCCAAAAATATGATTGTTCTACTACCATCATCAATATCACCTACACTGGAAATCTGCTTTGCACTGAGGCTATATTTTTTGATACAATGACATTTGTACTGCCATATCCATGAAAATAATGAGCTACCGTATATACTCGACTATAGGTCAACCTCATGTATAAGTCGAGTGCCAAAATTATGGATTTTGCCATGACCCGTGGATAAGTCGAGGGTAAAACTTGGAGTTGGCTCCAGACACATGCAGCCTCCAAAGGTACACAGATTCTGCCCCAGCCCTAAATCTGTTTTTCCATTCCCTACCCATCCCCACTTGAGTCTCCCCTACAACCTTTGTTTGTGCCCACCAGAGAATCTTAGGGGCAGAAATTGACCCCAGGCCTACAGACGTTGCCAAACCCTGTCTTAGTGTGTTTGTAAGCAACCATGCAAGCAATCTTCAGCATTCAGATTCACTGGGTTTAATTTAAAAGAAGAAATGGGGATAGAAGCAAGAAACTAAAGAGGCAGAAACTAAACATGAATAACCTCAAGCTAAATGCCTACCTATATGGCAGGTTCTCATTGTATTTAAAAGATAGAAATTTGAGAATCCCTTTAATCTTGGATATCAGGATGGCAAATGATTGATGCTTATAGAAAGATCCACAAGTAAGAAAGTGGAATTAGATAGAAATTGCTAGTATTAATATCAAACGCATCTTTGCAGATGGACACTTAGGGGAAATGATAGCCTTTCCAGCCAGGAATGAAAAGAGACTTAAGCATCCAAGGCTTCTTTTGTGAATTCTGAGGAAAATATATGATTTGTCTATTTTTGTAGCATTCTGGTACATCTATTGTGTTTTAGGTTTTCTGTCACAAACTTATATACAGAAATACGTTTACATTTTTCTGTGGAGTGAATGAAACACTGCAATGATAAAATTAATTATCAGGTATCATTATATTATCAGCATTTGTTATTATTTCGTTTTTTGTCTCCTAACTTCATGAAATTGTTGATTTTTAAGGTATCACCAGACTTTGTTTTCTTTTGGTTTTTAATTTCAGTAATAGTTACACTCTGCCACTAGTTACACTCTGCCACAGGAAATATTGCATTGGCTGGTAGTGTAATCATGATATTCAGTCAGTTTTTAGATAGCCTGAAGTACCGTATTTTCCGGTGTATAAGACAACTGGGCGTATAAGACGACCCCCAACTTTTCCAGTTAAAATATAAAGTTTGGGATATACTCACTGTATAAGACTACCCCTCTTCCAACGCACACCAAATAAAAATTTAAAAAACATCAGATTTGATTTCAATATGGTAATTTTAATTCAAATGACATGCAGGTACTTAGCAGGAAACCTTGTTGTATACAAAGCCTGCTTGGATTGGTCAGTTCTCCCTGCCTGCCCAGCCTTTCCTGTCTCCAAGACTATCAGAGCGGTAGCTGCTTTCATATGATCATCACATACATTGGGGATGTGGCCACAGCCATTTTTGAGCTCCCCCCCACCATATGCGGCGACCGCAGATTCTCCAGTCTGGCTCAGAAGTTTCAGCACCTGCCCTATAAGATGACACCCGGCGTATAAGACGACCCCTGACTTTTGAGAAGATTTTCCTGGGTTAAAAAGTAGTCTTATACGCCAGAAAATACAGTAATTACATAGATGAAGGCTTAGGAAGGTTCCAAAAGAAGGGACTTTAAGAGATTGTGATACTAATAAGCCTGGAGGATGGGCTGGACTAATGTATTTTTTTTTCTTTTTCTGCAACATTTGCTTGTGTTTTTTTTCAAGCACACATTCATTTCATCCCTTTTCCAAATCAGTTTGTAAATGACATCTATAAACACACACACAAACACATTTCATTTTCATATTTATTGTGCACAAAATAGATAACTTTTTGGTACACCATTTTCCCTACAAGTTGCATTTTTTTCTTCAATTTTCTTTAATATATCAATTTTTCTAATAAAAAAACTACTACAAAATTCATAATGAAAACCGAAGGAAAACCACATTGTGTGTGTTCACACACACCTTCATGTTTCCTGTTGACTAATCGCAACCCCAAGGATTTCATAGGATTTTTTTGTTAGCAAAGTATATATTATTATCACATATTATTTGGGTTATTTCATATTAAACTGCAAACCAGATGAATGTCTTCCTGCTTCTACCTGAAAATGCATCCAAGCAACCAGTTGCCTGTTCTTTGTCATTTTCCTCAAAGGTAGGAAACTAGTTTCCTTGACTGAGACTACTGTATAGTGAAATTCACTGCCAACATATACTAATCAAGCTGCTGACATCCAAATTCTCCAACAAGTGTTGGTCTGAGACATGTTTCACTGTGGATATCTCTAGCTTCAGTCAACCCAATTTCACTATTGACATAGCCAGAAGAAATGAAGGTGTGGATCTAGTTGTCGTGGGCTGCCAGGACTTGCCGGTGCATCCCCTGTCCCCCTGCCACAGTGGGAGTCAGATTGTACTGACCATAAGTGTCTGCATCCTCTGGTAACATTACACATGTGTTTTATGTGCTTCCCAAGCACCAGCAAGAGCCACAGGGCAGTTGGTGTGCCTGAGCAGTTGTATGGGGCCATTTGAAAATCCATGGAGGATTGGGTGACCCTAGTGGGAATAAATACATAGAGGTATGAGATAGAAGGGGAAACAAACAGCAGAGGGCTGGGAAAGAAGGAGTACAGTTGGAGAAGAGCAGGTGGTCAAGGCAAGAAATAGAAAAAATGTGCTAAGAAAGAACCAACAGGAGTTCTGGCGAATGTGGAAAACAACATTATTGGAAAAAACACTTGCCCATCAGAGCAGCAGTAAAATCAGCTGTAGGGGGAAAGGGGATGTATTTTCAGAAGTACAGCCGGACTTTCCACTCATCTATCCTGTTCACATTACAACAGTAGCATCACTTGGGGGTGCAGAGAGGTAGACCACACCAGATGCACTCCAGAGGGGGGTGACACCTGGCTGGGGCTCCCCACCCTCCCCCTCCTTGCTGCAACTTGGTTGTCCTTGGGAGAACTGGGCCACAGCAATGAGCCAGGCTGAGCATGCACGCCCCCCGCCCTTCCTTGCCACAGCTCAGTTTTCCCCAGGAGAGAACTGGGCCACGGGAAGGAGGGGCAGGGAGGCTCACACAGCCGGTTCGGCTCCTTGCTGCAACCCAGTTCTTTTGCACAGAGGCAGGGTGCGCCCCTGCTGGGTGGAAGTCCCACCCTTCCGGGACAGGGGGTTACCTTCTGGGCAGAACCCCCCACCCACCCACACACACACACAGTGGGTGACACCAAACTCCAGGTCACCACTACAGTACAAGAGCTTTTGTTAGAAGAACTGGTAACTCTTCATATAGCCGCTTGTGAATTTGCTCAATCATCCCCCCTTCTTCTGTCACTGTATACATCCTGGCTCTCCAGAAAGAGAAGAGCTAAAGAGACAACAGGACCTAGGATGTTTTTAAAGAGGGGTGGGCAAAGTGCAGCCTCACTCAGTAGCCAAGAGTATAGCTCCTAAAACACCCAAACTCCAGAGATCATTTTTTTACCCAAAAAATAAACCCAGCATGAATTTTCATATTTTTTTTTGCATGAAAACCAGCCAATGGCACTCAAAAAACATCTGCAAATCCTTCCCCCAATCCTTCAGCCACTTTACTCCCCCATCCCACTAGAGATCTCCAACATCCACTTGAAAAAAAAAAAAAAGCTGGAAAAGCGGCAGCCAAAAGTGAGACTGTGTCAGTTCTGGAGTGTCAAAACATGATATTGTGGCCTGCTGTTGGGGTGGGGAATGCCCCTGCCCCTTGTGTAATTAACCACCCCAGCTTTAAAAGGAAACCACAGGAAAAAACAGAGCTTTTCTTGGAGAATTGTCTTCATGAGAAGCAATTTTTGTGATACTGTGAGAGACTTCATTTTGGTATGTCTGAACATTTAAAAATCTTTCTGACCTGCCCTCTTTATTACTTATTACAGGGTACTAAGCAAAGCAAATGGTGAGCTAAAAAGTCAACTCCAAATAGTTATTTGTGGCAGATTTGTTTCTTTCCAGGCCAAAATATAAAAGAAGGGATTTTTTTTTCATTGAGACTATGGCCCCATACAGACAGGCCAAAAGAAACCTGCTTCAGGTCACTTTGGAGGTATGCTGTTTAAATGTTGCATGCGTCCTAAGAGTCCGGAAGCCGCACCAAAGCCACGATTCAGTCTTAATGACTGGAGCACAGCTTTGGCGCAGCTTCCAGGCTCTTAGGACACATGCATCATTTAAACAGCATACCTCCAAAGTGACCCGAAGCAGCTTAATTTTGGCCTGTCTGTATGGAGTCAATGACACCATCCTACATGTTAAAAATAAGAAGCCAAAACTGATTAAAGGCAGAGAAGTGGACTTGCTTGATCAAATTATAATTTAGTGCTTCCTTTCCCATTATTTCTAGACTGTACCAGATTGTCTTGCTCTGAATCTTGAAAAGAATTATGGACTGCTTTATCTAGCAGAGCAATTTAAAGGGATCCCTGCTTTGTACTTAAGGTTTAGATTGCCAGAAGTTACAAGGTAAGTTGATACTAGCCTGCATGCAAGTTAAGTCCTATTATTAATTGTGGCTATTGTAATGTACAGTGGTACCCCGGGTTACGAAATTAATTCGTTCCGCCGCCGCTTTCGTAACCCGAAATACTTCGCAAGCCGAAAAACCCATAGGCGCTAATGGGGAAAAGCCGCGATTTCGTGTGAAATAGCGCCGAAAAGCACCAAAAATTTTTTCGTAACCCGAAAAAACCTTCGTAACCCGGAACAGTTTTTTTAAATGGATTTTTTTCGTAACCCGGAAATTTCGTAAGGCGGCGCATTCGTATCCCGGGGTACCACTGTACTTTAAAGTAACATTTATATGCAGCTTTTATACAGTGCGCCCGCGCCATACGCGGGCACGCCACACGCAGCCTTGAGCATACGCGCTCAAGCCGCAGGGTGGAAGGGGCAGCGCGTCCCATTCAATTGAATGGGCGCGCGCCTGTTGCGCCCTGCGCCACCCCGCACGAGCCCCATTGTTTCCAATGAGGCTCGAGCATAGGCAGAATTCGCCTTACGCGGAATGGATCCAGAACGAATCCCCCGCGTAAGGCGAGGATGGACTGTATATGTACCCTGGCCATTATCTGTATTTCGTCTTGAAACGAAATTCATAATGTAAAACCCAGTCTCTACTGTGTCATACATATCATCCCCTCTTTCTCTTCCAACCAAGATTTTCTGCAGAATTTGACTTTCGGACTTATGATAATGAGGGTGTCATTCTGTATGCTGAATCTACTAACAACACAGCATGGTTTTTGCTTGCACTTCGTGATGGAAAGATTGAAATTCAGTTCAAGAATGAACTTGGAACCAAAGTGACAAGTGGTGGTAAAGCCATTAATGATGGCCTGTGGCACATGGTAAGACTTTTTTTCCCCAAGTGAGTTCAGAAATGAAAACTGAAATACTTATAAAGGAAGCCATTTCAAAGTAATTGGATAAATATGCAATAGCATGCTGTTGTGACTCCATATTCACAAGATACTTTCATCTCCTCATAATAAATTAGGGTTTGGAAACAAAGATCTCCAAGGGAACTCTGAGCCTAGGAGTCAAGAGAGTTTTTATTCTTCATTCAGAGAAGAGTAGCTTATTTGGGGGTTCACTGAGGAGGAAAATGAAGATTTTGTTTCCTAGAGGAATCTGTGTGTGTTGTTGACTTATGTCAACCTATTGATTTATGGCGACCCATGAATTTCATAGGGTTTTCTTAAGCAAGGAAGAGGGGTTTTTGCCAGTTCCTTCCTCTGAAATATAGCCTACAGCACCTGGTATTTGTTGGCACTTTCCCATCCAATTACCAACTACGGCTGACCCTACTTAGCTTCCAAGGTCTAGTGCCTTTAGGGTATTTAGGCCAGCTAACCTGTTTTTAAGAGCTTCTGTTATGTGGATTTTGTTTCATGTTCATGGCTTTGGTGCAAAGAAATTCACATTTTGAGAGTATGAATTTAGTACCTAGTGGTCTCAGACAGATTATTGGGATTGCCAAGATGACTGCACTTGATTTGCTAGAAGAAATTCAGATAGACAACTGTTATTTTGTGTACAACTTGGAGTGGTGGGAACAGCATTTTTATTTATTTATTTCTATCACTGTACATGGTGCTTTACAAATAAAACAGTTCCCTGCCCTTAGGCTTGCCATCTAAAAACAAGAAACAAAAGGAAAAAGGATGGCAGTGGGGAAGGGGATTAAGTCCAGCATGAGCTGCTTCTCTCCATCCAGGGCCAGGGCAATGGCAGTTGGAATGTATGGAGGGCTTTTCATCTTATATCCATTTACTGTTTCCACCCAGAGTGGGCCCACTGGATCTATTAAGCTTTTCACTTACCAGCCAGCAATTAATCAATGAGACAACTCTAGCATGTGGATTTAGGCAGGTATTTTCCCATATAGTGTTTGGGTGTTGGACTAGGATAATGAGAGACCAGAGTTTGAATCCCTGCTCAGCGGTGGAACCCCAGTGGGTGACCTTGGGCAAGTCACATGCTCTCAGCCTCAGGGAAAGACAATGGCAAACCTCCTCTGAAAAAAACATGCCAAGAAAACCCCATGATAGGGTCACCTTAGGGTTGCCATATGTCAGAAATTACCTGAAGGCACACATAAATAACCAGCTCCTTAGTGCCAGTTGTTTGTAGGAAAGCAAAGTATAGGCCACCACTTTCATCACTTTTCTGCATCTATTCTGCATCACTTTTCTGCATCTATTGCATCTGCAAAGTCTCGCCCAGCAGAGCTTTTCAAGGTGGTTAGGAAGCTAACTCAGACTCCTTCCACCTTGAATCCGCTATTACAACCTATGGAGGCCTGCTGTGATATTTTCAACAACTACTTTGCAGATAAAATCTCTCAGATAAGGGCAGACTTAGACGCCAGCCTTAACACAGAAACAACTAGAGAGGTGTCCAGCGACCCTGTTAATGAGATCAATTTGGATTAGTTTCAGCCTTTGAGTACTGATGACATAGACAAGCTGCTTGCTAAGGTCAAAAAGACCACCTGCCCTCTTGACCCCTGCCCTTCATGGCTGGCCATCCAGGGAGGGGAGGCAACTATGAGTTTGTTAAGATCTATAATTAATGCCTCCCTCAGAGAAGGCAGCTTTCCAGCCAGTTTAAAACTGGCTGTGATTAAACCTGTTCTTAAAAAGCCTTCCCTTGATCCCCTGGAGAAATCTAACTATTGGCCGGTATCTCTTCTTCCATTTTTGGGCAAGGTGATCGAGAGGGCAGTTGCCAACCAACTCCAGGCAGTCTTGGATGACACCAATTATCTTGATCCATTTCAAACTGGCTTCAGGTCGATGATCTCCATCTGTGCATCGACAGGGGAGGTGTGGCCCTGTTGGTGCTCTTGGACCTCTCAGCGGCCTTCGATACCATCGACCATGCTATCCTTCTGGAACGCCTGAGAGGGTTAGGAATTGGGGACACTGCCCTGCAGTGGTTCCTGTCCTATCTCTCGGGCAGATTTCAGATGGTGTTGCTCGGTGACAGTTGTTTGGCCAAGAGGGAGCTCAAATTGGTTGTCCCTCAAGGCGCGATACTGTCTCCAATGCTATTTAACATCTACGTGAAGCCTCTGGGCGAGATCATCCAGAGATATGGGGCAGAGTGTTATCAGTACACTGATGACACCCAAATTTGCTTCTCCATGTCTCACTCAGACTGCTTTAGTGAACAAGGATGAAATCTCCTCTCTGAATGACTGTTTGAGGTCAGTAATGGATTGGATGAGGGAAAATAGACTTAAACTGAATCCAAATAAAATGGAGGTACTCGCTATAGGCAATCGTAATCCGGGAATGGTAATAAGCACTCCAGTTCTGGATGGGGTCACACTTCCCCAAAGGACTGTGTTCGTAGCTTGGGGGGTACTCCTGGACTCATCGCAGCTGTCATCTCAGGTGGATGTGATGGTCAGGAGTGCCTGTTATCAGCTTTGGCTGATACGCCAGCTATGACCCTTCCTGGAACAGGAAAACTTAGAAACGGTTGTACATTCACTGGTAACCTCTCGTCTCGATTTCTGCAATGCGCACTACATGGGGCAACCCTCATGCCTCGTTCAGAAGCTGCACCTAGTCCAAAATATGGCAGCCAGATTGGTTACAGGGAGTTCTAAATTTGATTCTATCACACCTATTTTAAAATCCCTACACTGGCTGCCTATTAGCTTCCGGGCACAGAATAAGGTCTTGGTCATTACCTATAAAGCCCTACATGGCTTGAGTCCATATTACCTGAGGGAACGCCTCCTCCCATACAATCCTTCCCGCACTCTCAGGTCCTCTGGGAAGAATCTCTTGCAATCTAAGAAAACCAGACTGGTAACGACTTCCCAGAAGACGTTTTCTGTTGCCGCTCCAAAAATCTGTAATGACCTGCCAGAGGAGATCTGCCATATAACATCTTTGGAGGCCTTTAAGAAGGCAATAAAAACGGATCTCTTCTGGCAGCCCTTCCCAAACTGACTTCCTCGGAATGTTCACTCTCCAATAGCATAGCTGTTTCCATTGGACTGTGATCACGATTGATTTTATTGGGAGCATTTTTATTAGGAATTGCTGTTTTAACTATTTTAGGGTGGGAGGGAGTTTTAGGATGTTTTGCTATGTTTTTACTTGAGGGTTGTTGTGTAGCATTTTTATTGTTCTCTTGTTTGTTGTTACCCACCTCGATCCAATACATGGAGAGGCGGGATACAAATAAATATTATTATTATTATTATTATTATCATTATTATTAACATCTTATATTTCTCTCTTTTCTATGCTATTTAGATATCTGTGGAAGAACTGGAACATAGCATCAGTGTAAAAATAGCAAAAGAGGCAGTAATGAACATTAATAGCCCAAGAAATCTTTTTAAACCATCCAATGGCTTTCTGGAAACAAAGGTGTATATTGCAGGGCTACCTAGCAAAGTGGGCAATGCTCTCATAAAACCAGTAAGTTTTGGCGTTATGAATGTGACATGTCAATTATTCCCTCCTTCATAGTACCTTTTCTTTTAAGAAAAGCATTAAAATTGTATATTCCTTGAATAGAGTAATGCTTTCATGATTTATATGTGCATGTATGTGAGAATGTGTCACCAGTTTTATTTACTGCTGCAGATATGTGTGGTCTCTTCAGTAAAAAATGGAACCCATTGGGATTTCAGTTAGAAATAGAAGCCATTGGGATTTCAGCAGGGAGGATTTATATAAAGCTACTCAGCTAGCAAAAAGCAAATCTTCGAGAAGTACATTTCCCTAGCCATTTAGCACTAGCACTACTGCTGGATTTTCCTGAGCAGTGGCTGGACTTTGTTTGATCTGCAGTAGTTTGGAAATAAATTACAGCTGGAAGAAGCAGCTTTAGCTTCAAGCTTCCCAAGGGGAACAGTGCTAAAAAGACAATAATAATGACTATTACATAGAAGGTGACTATTTCTCACATCTTAGAAAGCTATTCTGCTGTAAAAAGTGTGTTTTTCAGAGGAGAGATCTTATGTGTTCCCTAATTTTTATTTGATGCAAATTTCATCAACTGTTAGTGGATAGTGATAATTAACGAGAGAGAGGTTGACATTTTTCAGTCAACAGTCCCTCTCTGTTCATGCCCTGATTCTATTTGTGCTGCCCTCAGCTGATGAAATCTGTATTAAAAAAACTGTATATTAAAAACAAAGATACATTTAATAGCATATTGGGTCCTACAGTGCTTTAGCAACATATCAAAAACAGCATCCTGCAATCTGTGGAAGAATCCTTAGGGTTCTCCCTCAAGAAAAACCAAGACTGGTTTGATGAAAACAACCAAGAGATCCATGAGCTGTTGGCAAAGAAGAGAACTGCTCACCAGGCACACCTTGCCCAGCCATCCTGCCATGCCAAAAAAGCAGCCTTTCGCCTCGCATGTAGTCAACTCCAACAAAAGCTCCGAGACATTCAGAACAAGTGGTGGATGAAATTAGCAGAAAAGACACAATGTTGTGCAGATCTGGGTGACTCCAGAGGATGTTATGAAGCTCTTAAAGCAGTGTTTGGACTTACATATCAGATCCAAAGCTCCCTATACAGTATAGATGGTCAAACACTAATCACAGATAAAGCTTCCATTCTGAACCGATGGGCTGAACATTTCCAAAGCCTCTTTAGTGCCAACCGAGTAGTCTAAGACTCAGTTATTCAACATATGACACAACAACCGATGAAGAAGGAATTGGATATAGCTCCCACTTTGGAAGAAACCGTTAAGGCCATACAGCAGATGAAAAATTGATGGAATTCCACCTGAAACTTGGAAACATGGAGGTCATGTACTCCATGCTAAACTCCACGAGCTCCTTGTGAGTTGTTGGGAAAAAGGCGAACTGCCATCAGATCTCTGAGATGCAGTCATCATCACCCTGTACAAGAAAAAAGGAGCAAAATTGGATTGCTCAAATTATCAAGGTATAACACTGCTCTCCATTGCTGGAAAAATCCTTGCAAGGATACTGCTGAACAGATTAGTCCCTGCTATTGCAGAAGAACTTCTCCCTGAAAGCCAATGTGACTTTAGAGCTAATAGGAGCACTACAGACATGGTATTTGCCCTTAGACAACTGCAAGAGAAATGTAGAGAGCAGAACAAAGGACTCTATGTAACATTTGTTGACCTCACCAAAGCCTTCGACACTGTGAGTAGAAAAGGTCTGTGGCAGATCCTGGAACAACTAGGATGCCCCCCCAAATTCCTCAAAATGATCATCCTGCTACATGAAGGCCAGCAAGGTCAAGTCAGATATGGCGATGCTCTCTCGGAGCCCTTTCTAATAACAAACGGTGTGAAACAAGGTTGTGTTCTCGCTCCAACTCTATTTACAATCTTCTTCAGCATGATGGTCCAAAGGGCTACGGCAGATCTCAAAGAAGAAGACAGCATTTATATACGCTACCGTACTGATGGTAGCCTGTTTAACGTAAGCCGCCTGAGGGCCCGCACTAAGACTCTAAACTATCTAGTCCGTGAGCTGCTTTTTGCTGATGATGCTGCCCTTGTTGCCCATACAGAAGAAGCTCTGCAGTGCCTAACATCTTCTTTTGCAACAGCTGCAGAGCTCTTTGGACTGGAAGTCAGTCTGAAGAAAAAGGAAGTTTTCTACCAGCCGGCACCTCAGGAAGAACACTACCATCCCCACATCGCTGTAGGCACATCTGTGCTTAAGTCCGTCCAGCAGTTCACCTACCTGGGAAGCATCATCTCCTCAGACGCCAAGATTGATAAAGAGATCGATCACAGACTGGCAAAGGCATATAGTGCATTCGGAAGGCTTCACAAAAGAGTCTGGAGTAACAAACACTTGAGGCGAAGCACAAAAATCAACGTGTATAGAGCCACTGTACTGTCTATTCTCCTTTATGGGTCTGAAACATGGGTCACCTATTGCCAACACCTACGACTCCTTGAACGCTTTCATCAGCACTGTTTACGCACAGTTCTAAATATACAATGGACTGACTATGTGATGAATGTTGCTGTCCTTGAGCAAGCAGGGATCACCAGCATTGAGGCCATGCTATTGAGGATGCAGCTGTGCTGGGCAGGACATGTTTCTAGGATGAAGGACCATCGCCTCCCCAAAATAGTATTCTATGGTGAACTTGCCACGGGTCTGTGTAAGAGGGGCGCCCCAAAGAAGAGATACAAGGACTCCCTGAAACAACATCTCAGGCTTGGCCAAATTGATCACCAACAATGGTCTGCCCTGGCCTCGCATCGGGAGGCATGGAGACGCACTATTCACGATGCTGCAGCCTTTTTTTGAAATCTCACGCCGAACAAGTCTCGAAGAGAAATGACAATGCAGAAAGAACCACAACCTGGAAACATCACCCAAGGAGACTTTCCGCTGTGTTTTCTGCAACCGGACCTGTTTCTCCCGGATTGGCCTTTTTAGTCACCAACGCGCTTGTACAAAGCGCGGGATGAGTCCTTCCTGAATCTTCATTCGCGAAGCAAAGCCAGAGAGAAAGGGGGGGTTTGCCCTACATTGCCTTCCATTTAAAACAAGTAGTGTCTATGCTGATTTGAACCCAGTTTTGTCTAATGTGTAATTTAACTTTTGCAATGGAACCTATATTGCTAAATTTGATCTCTCCAAATAAAGTGTTGTGTGGAGCAACTTGTTTTGCATTAATTGACAATTTTCCTGGATCTTTGTGAAAATGCTATAAATGGTACTGCAACATCTTTTGTAGATTAATCCCCGTCTGGATGGATGCATTCGTGCCTGGAACTTGTTGAATCAGGGCAATTTTGGTGTAAAAGATATCATTCAACAGAAACAAAGCAAACACTGTTTCATAAGTGTTGGAAAAGGATCTTATTATCCTGGCACTGGAGTAGCAGTATTTCATATTAACTACAGTAAGTATTTTTTTTTCATTTTTCTTGATGCTATTGTTATGCTGAGCTGTTGCTAAATTTAATAAACACAAGACTAGCAGAATAATTAACTTGGAGTGCAAATAGTCCTCCATGAAATCAATTGAATTATCAACATGGTCTCCATCGAACAATTTTGCTTTTTGTAGTTCTAGAAATCATCTCTATAAGCTTAGATCAGGGGTAGGCAACCTTTTTCAGCCGGGGGCCGGGTTGCTGTCCCTCAGACAACTGGGGGGCCACAAACAACAACAAGTTTTTTGGGGTGGGGGGGGGGAGCCTTCACCTCCGGGGGCGGGGCGGCGGCGCGTCCTCGTTTTGGCCGGGTTGGTGGGGCTCCACCCCTCTGGGGGGGCGGGGGCTTTCTTTCTGCTCCCTTTTCCGGGACTCCCAGCTGTCTGAGGCGGGACAGCAGTAAGAAGTTGGCCGGGGTGTGGGGGGGGGATTGGGAGAGGGGGTGACAGGTGCGCGCCTGCTCCTCCTGCCCTTCCTTGGCCCCCAGCTGCCTCTCAGAGAACCAGTAAGGGCCCGTGAGGGGCAGGAGCAACAGGCGTGCGGCCCCTGCTCCTGTCCTCGGGGCTTTGCCAGGCCTGAGGTATCATCCGAAGGACACCTCAGGGCTGCCAAAGCCCCACGGGGAGGAGGAGGCATGTGCCTGCCCTCTCCTCCTTGGCCCCTTCCTTCGGCTAAACGGGCTCCAAGGGGCCCTTTCAGCCGAAGGGGACAGCCAAAACCACTCTCATTGTTAAAGCAGATCTTTTAGCATTAAAAGCACTGAAAATACACAGAAATGCACTTTGGAAAGTCACACTGTCTCACCTGCAGAAAGAGTGCATGTCTTCTTCTTCCTACTCCTCTTGCTCCTTCCTTCCTCCACCTTCCTGCTCTTCTTCCTTCTCCCTCCCTCCCTCCTCCTCCTGCTCCTTCCTTCCTCCCCCCTCCTCCTCTTCCTCTGCGGACACCCGCCTCCTTCTCCCCAGGCCCTCGGCTGTGCAGCAACTGCAGGCTTGGGGAGAGGGACGAGGGGGACCCCCGCCTCCTCCCCAGGCCCTCCGGCTGTTCAGAAACCGCGGGCTTGGAGAGAGGGGCAAGGGGGACCCCCGCCTCCTCCCCAGGCCCGCGGCTGTGGAGCAACTATGGGCTTGGGGAGAGGGACGAGGGGGACCCCCGCGGTTTTTCCATATTCACGAGGGTCTTGTTCCCCTAACCCTAGCGAATATGGAGGGACAACTGTACAGTGAACCATTACCACTGTAATTACTGTAATTACCACTGTCCTTAGGAAAACTCATCAGCTCTTTTGGTTTTTCCTACCATCTGTATGCTGATGACACCCAGTTGTATCTTTCCGCCCCTGATCTTTCTCCAAGGCTTGAACAGCAAGTTTCGTCTTGCTTCACAGCTGTCTCGCAGTGGATGCTCCATTGGCGTTTGAAGCTCAACATGTCCAAGACAGAGCTTCTTGTCTTTCCTCCTAAGCCCACCCTTCAACACTCCTTTTCTGTCTCTGTGGACAACATTTCTATTCAACCAGTACAGCAAGCCCGCAGTCTTGGTTTTATCTTTGATTCTTCTCTGTCGTGTATCCCTCAGATCCAGACCACAGCCAAGGCTTGTAGATTCTTTTTGTACAATATTGCCAAAATCCAACCATTTCTCTCTGCCTCTACTGCCAAGATCCTGGTCCATGCCCTAGTGATCTCACGACTTGATTACTGTAACGTCCTCCTGGCCAGGCTTCCTCTTTCTCCCCTCCGTCCTTTAATCTCTGTCCAGCATTTAGATGCACTCATCATCACTTCCACCCACCGCTCTGACCACATCTCTCCTGTGTTGGCATCCCTTCACTGGCTCCCCCTCCCTTTCCGCATTCAGTACAAGCTCCTGCTGTCAACATTTAAAGCCCTCCGTGGACTGGCCCCTCCTTACTTATCAGACCTTCTTTCTCCTCACCTTCCCACTAGGGCCCTCCGTTCTGGTAGTCAAGGTCTGCTGTCTCAGCCCAGGATTTCCTCTGCCCCATCCCGGATTCGCCCCTTTTCACTTGCTGCCCCTCACTTCTGGAACCTTCTTCCCCCACAAGCAAGAGCCATCACTTCTTTAACCAGCTTCAAAACGGAGTTGAAAACCATCCTGTTCAGAGAAGCCTTTCCAGGCATTGCATAATTGTCGCTTACTATTTGATGTTCTTTTGGTGCCTGTTTATCGAATCATTTCCTGTATTGCTATGTACTATATATGTATTATCCTACTTGAGAGTATGTATTTTCCCTGTAAGAAGATCAACCATCCATTATGAAGCCAGGCCCTCCCTCCAGTCCATCTATCTTGGTCCAGGCCTTGGAGGTAGAGAGGAACTGCTGGACCTCTTACCCTTTCCCTCCACCACTCCCATCTCCTTCTGTGTCATGTCTTTTTAGATTGTAAGCCCGAGGACAGGGAATTCGTCTAACTAAAAAGATTGTATGTACAGTGCTGTGTAAATTTACAGCATTTCATAAATAAAGGTTAATAATAATAACAATAATACTATCTCTCCATCTCCCATTACAAATTAATTTCCCACTCTTCTCTAACTATAGTAAATCAGCTTATAGAGTGCACTCTTGTTATATGTGGCTTCCAGTATATGCTGGAAGCCGTGCCAGAAAAACTTCTTCCGCACCCTGGAAAAAGCAATGGGGTGCACTGGGTGCGCACCCCGGGAACGAGCCCCATTATTTCTAATGGGGCTTCAGTTTATGCTCTTTTTCCCTTATGCGACGGGGTCTGGAACGGATCCCCCGCCTAACGGAAGGGCCAACTGTACATAGTATTCCTTGTCTTTAAATTAAATCTAATATATTTATTATATTCCTTATAATATAACAAATATTTTCTTTCTATATATCAAATCCTGTAGTTACGGTGTCCCCTTTTTCCTTTGCATAGTCTGTAAGAAGTTGCCCAATTTTTAGGCATGTTTTATAGAATTTTCTTTTAACATGTTTGTTAATTTATCTAATTCATCCAAATCCATTATTTTTTCCATCATTTCTACAATATTTTAAGTCATATTTTTCCAATATTTTGCATACACCAGTCCTGCAGCTGTTGTCATATAACATTTTAAATCTCTGTATTCTCTATCTTATTTTACAAATCTGGTATACTTAAAAGGAACAACTCAGGGTGAAATATTATTTCTGTTTTCAGAACCTTCCACAAGCTTGGGTCCTTTATGAAAGCTTAATATATCTACCATGCTCTGAAGCCTATGGTGTGATGAAATGCCAGAACACACCCTCTAGTTATCATATTATGTCACTAAATATAGTCTCTCTGTAATCAGTGATTCCATTCTAAACTGTAACCATTGGAACTACATACCAAGTGGATCATTATGACCTGTGTCTGTATGACGCTGCTTGCCAATACCAGGGACATTTGTGGTTGAGCCTAACTATGCTATTTCAAGATTATTTTAGAAATTTGGTAACAGTTTATTAATATAGAATATGAGAATCAATCTAGTATATTAACAGTATAAAGCCATAACATCTTCTCACAATAAACTTTGCACATTGCCTAAGTACATAAAAGGAGGGAGACAAAATACTCATATTATCTTTGTGACTCCAAATAAAAAACATATCTGTCAATTCCTCAGAACTACAAGCAAGCAAATACTCAACTGTGCTTCAGTAGATACCAAGGACAAAAGTACTGTTAATGGATGCCCTTGATCTTTTAATTCAGTGGTTCCCAAACTTTGGTCCTCCAGATGTTTTGAATTTCAGCTCTCTGAATTCCTGGCTGTTAGCCAAGTTGGCTGAGGCTTCTGGGAGTTGAAATCCAAAAGACCTGGAGGACTACAGTTTGGAAAGCATGTTCTAACTTGACATAAAAATACTTCTTTTCACATGGGTCATGATTTTCCATCAGATGTATAAAACCTAAATAGTTGTCATGGTCTGACTTGTCTTGCATATTGAATGTAAAACTTTTAATGAGGATTATAGATCAACCTGCTTTCTGTTAGCATTGCAGTCATACAGGTGCATTACAGACTGCCGAAAAGCGGTGGCCTGTACCCACCCCTTTCCCCGGGGTATCGGGGCCTCAGTGGTCAGAACGGCAGCCGCTGAGGCCCCGATCCGCTGCTTTCCAGGCCACAGGGAAGCGGCAAAAGGCCGCTTTCCTGCAGCCTGGAAAGGGGTGTCCTTGGGGCTTCAAGCCCCAAGGACACCCCACGGTGGCAGGGAGGAGGAGAAAGGGCCGCTTGGCCCCTTTCTCCTCTGTGTTGCTGAGCGCAGCTGTCTGAAGGCTGCACCCAGCGACGCAAAGCAGTGACGCAAACCAGGAAGGAGCTCCGAACCGGAGCTTCTTCCTGCTCCACGCAAAGGGCGCACTAAGCGCCCTTGCACGGAGTGACGACGTCACGTCCGCGCCGCCCCATATATGGGGCGCCGCCATTTTGTACGGACTCAGTCCGTACTAGGGTTAGGGGTGTGTGGAAGCACCGCACCTTCCTAACCATAGTACGGACTGACTCCATATTAAAAGGCCCATCTGTAACGGGCCAGTGTTCAGCAAATAACTAAGCAGACATATTTCAGGGCACACCTGCTGACTCTTCAACACTTTTTTTTTAAAAAACATGTTTCGGTTCCATGTGTGTCTTTTAATGCACCAAAAGGAGCCTGTGAGGCATATGGATGATAAAGGGGTCCATAAAAGACAGTATAATGTTCATGGTTACAATTTCAATTTTGTTTCAAAAATTGTTTATTTATTTTCTTTGTCTTTTTCATTTGTTTGAAATAAAACAGATAACAGCCTAACCAATAAAGAAGATTGGTTAATAAACATAACCTTGGCCATCCGTCCATCCACAGGCACTGGTGTAATGTTTGCCTTAGTTTCTGATGAAAAAGTGCCTCTTGCATTGTCAGTTGTAGACTCCAACTCATCGAACTCACAGGTAGTTTTCCTCCCACTGTATATGTGCTTGGTGCAGGGGACTGGTGAGATATTGAGTGCCTCCCTTGGATGTGAGGAATAATTTGAAGTGAAAAATGTGAATACCACTTTAGACTGCACTTTTGCCATGGAAATCTAATCTGACTGAAATCCAATATTTTTCACCCAACAGAGGCTTAAAAGCAAGATATGGATTTGAGGGGTAGTTTAAAGTGTTCAGACACGTGAATGACTAGTTTGATTTTTAAAGACATGAATTAGTCTTTTTCATTGACAATAATGGATGCTGAGTTGGTTCAAAGGGAAAGCTTCTGGTATATGTTTTTTTCTTTCTTGCCTGCACCACTTCTGAATCCTTGTGAGAGACTCCTTGTTTCAAGCCCCTCTGTCAGATGACACCAAAGAAATCTTCCCCCTTGCATGCTAGTGTTCCCTGTACAGGTTTGTTATAACCTCTTGTTTTGAGTCCTTTGGTCCCATATTAGAAGAAAATTGGGATATGAAATTTAAAAATGCCATGGCAGAATGCTTTAAGGAAAACTGCTTTCTGTTAGATAGTACAGTCCTGTGAAAATGCACACCAGAAACATGAGTTTTTATTGACTCTTAATAATTGGATTTATTTGGAAGTATTGGAAGTATCCTCTTGCATTGCAGTGCAAGTAATTACAGTGTAATAGATCTCAATACTTCCATCCACCTGGAACTGTGTCATGGGTTTCCTAAGATTAAGAACACTCTGGGCTCAGCAGCAGTCACAGCCTTCACTTGTCTTCACTCATAGCTGTTGCATCTGGCATATTGTCCCTTTGGGTTACCATTTGAGGAAGTAGATAGGATTGCATACCTCCTCTCTTTAACCTGCATTAAGAGTTCATATATGAAGATTTTTGAGAGTACAGAGTCTTTTGGTATTCTGTGCTAATGCAGCATTAATGGGCTATTTCTGTTTTGTCAGTGTTATGAAACCCTGTCTTTCTCTTTTGGGTCTTGATGTGTCTAATAAAGGTTTGTCCATTTTAATGCTTTCTCCCAATATTTTGGTATATTATAATGTCAGTTACAAAGGGAACATAATTTTGCCTAAAATGAGAATTATTACTGTGTTACTATCTAATTGTTATTCGTTAATTATTAGTACTATAGGTATGTATTAGTTCGATGTTTATGAATTGAGTACTACATATTAATTGAAATGAGGTTTTTTTCCCTCCTTAGGTATTAAAATTTTGTTGATAGGTTATCCTAGCAATTAGTATACCAATTTATTTAGATTTTAACCCATATTATTTGGTAGTTGCATTTGTCTTGTTTGCTTCTCTGGGTTATCTTATGAATATAAAATTGAAGTACAAACGTTGAAATGAAATTAATATAATATTCCCACTGTCCTTCTATTTTCCCTCCTTCTGTTTTCTCACCTTCAGGATATCATTGTGTCCATTGAAAATGCCATTGTGGCCCACTTGGAGTCAAGCAGTTTGTGTACCTCAAAAACAGTGCTACTCGAACTCAAAATAACCAGAGAGCTGCTTGAACTTACAGCTGATTTGCATTCAGAGATCACCTACTCAGGACAACATCTTTCAGCCCTTGATCAAGCAATGAATGGATCCATTGATACCTACTTAGGTGGCATTCCTGGTAAATAAATCTCCTTTCACCTAAAAATACTATTTTTCTAAATTGTATTTGCTTTTTCTTTTGAAATAATTTTGTGCAGTTTCTAGTGAAATCTAGTGTTGCAATAGTCATTAAAATTAGATTTGCTTAAAGCTAGTAAATGCTGAGTCTCTTTCAAAAAGTCTATTTTTGGACATGACCCTAGGGAACCTCTGTTCTCCTTTACCCAATCTTCTCTCTAATTTTCTTCTGGAATTTTAAGAAGTCTTTGTTTATAATATACCATTGTTGCCCTCTACTGGCAAATCTTAAAAATCATATTGACAATTCAGCTAGCTTATGCTTTTTATAAACTATTTTTCCTCTAAATTGTTATTAACTGATAGATGTCTGAAGAAGGCACATTAAGAGCCCACTCAAAAGTAATACTGGGTTAGCCTTCCTTTTAAAAAAACTGGAAATATGCCTCCCAGGGTCTTGGTCCAATAATCAAACTATTACATCACACTGGTTCCAAAAATAATAATAATAATGGCCTGGTACAGACTGCCCCAAAAAGGCAGTCTGCCGGCACCTAGTTTTCCACCAGGGGGGAAACGCAGCGAACAAACCACGCGGTTTCCCACCAGTGGAAAAAGAACCCGCAAAAAGTGAGTGCTTTTTCTGCCGCAGTAGCAGCGTAATGAGTGTGCCAGTTATGTAAGTGCCACATGGCGCCGTGCGGATGCTGCACGGCACTTACGTAACAATGGTGGCACCCATCTATACAGGGCGCCGCCATTTTGATGCCCTCGTCATGTGCTAGGGTTGAGGCACGTGTGGGCGGAGCGCCCTCGGCCAACACGTAGCACGTGATGAGGGCGCCCCATAGGCCCGTCTGTACCAGGCCAATAATAGAACAGCATGTTGTCTCCTCATTGCATCTGAAGTTTGTGTTCAGATTAGCACTGAGTAGAATCAAAGGTTGCAATGGCTCAGCACCTTACACATACCCTTTCTTGTTCAAATAACTTCCCTTTATGTCAAATGGTTCAGAAGCTATGTGCAACATTCCCATTTTCTATGGCTGCTAGTCTGATCCAGATTGTTCCACTGATTCCCCAGTTGGACTCCTAAGAGACTTTCCTAGGAAAGTTCACAACATGCACAGGCTTTACCTGTGACATAGAAATCTGTTCAGACTATCTGTGGAGAGTGGGCAGCAAGGAGGCAGCCACAGCTAGCAGGTACAGCCCTATACTATCCCTAAGTGGGAAGACATTTAAACAGAACATGTACTGTCAACTGTGAGATTCTTTGAACCAGTACAGGCATCATTATGGCTCAGGTGACATTGTATAATTTGCAAAGAGAAGTCTTTGAAATGTGCCAAGGGCACATTTGGCCATTAGTGCTCGGCTTTTGGTGCCCTGCTTATGATCTGAGATTTCTGTTATAGTTCTATGTCATACAAAATATTGGTCTGTAAGATCCTCTGAATTTGAATTCCAGAACCAGACATATCTCATGGTGGCCATATTTAAATATACACTCACAAGTTATTGTGAAGTTGAAACTGCAGTTCAGAAATGGATATGAGAAAGCTTTTGCAACTATTTCTGGCTCTGTGTTAAAATTCCAGATTCAATAAGTTATTTTTCTCCCTCTTTGGGATTTTCTGTTAAAACAAGAAGAGGTAAACCAGTTATCCTGGTCTGTGTATCTCATTGCTCAAAGATATAGCTGTGTTAGTCTATTTTAACATATAAAGACATAAAGGACACCAGTAATGTCTTTGAGACTAACTTGGAAGAATTAGCATCTCATGAGATGGATGATGAGTTAGCATCATATGAAGTTGACAGTGCCCACAACAGTGTGTGCTTGAAATTTCATCTTCCCAGTTAGTCTCAAAGGTGCTGCTGGATTATTTTATATTTTTTCAAATTAAATACATCCCCTGTTCTCCGATACACTGAAGGAGCAGTCTACTACACATGGGTTGTTTCCACATGGCAACCAATCGAGGTAGGGCAGAAAAATTCTGAACTGTTATAATTGTTGTCCTAAAGTGCCAGCTCCCTATTATTATTATTATTATTATTATTATTATTATTATTATTATTTTCCAACCAGTCAATCTTTCTATCTCCCCTCCCCCATCCTCTTTAGAAAACATTATTTGGGCAAAGAAAAATGTATTTAGGAAAAAAAATGACATATATGGTCTTCTGAAAGGCTATCAAAGAACCAAGCATGAAAGGTATATCAGGCAATGACCATCATGCTAGTTCAAGCATAAAATCTCAGTGCAACATACAGGCCAAGGAAATCTTAAAACAATTTAAAACTATAAAGAACACTAAAGAGTCTAAGGCACATAAAAATTGTAAGTAATTTAAACAATTTAAAGCACAGAAATAACAGAAATTTTAATAAAAATTTAATAAAAAGAAAGAAAAAGTAAAAACCAACCAGAATTGCATGACTCTGCCATGCTCTTCAGAGTTTTTAAGAACAAGGAAAAGAATCAGTGCACAAACAAAAATGATATGAGTACTTCAACCAGTGCAGCAAAAAGCTGAAGGACACCTTGTCCATTGTCAGTAACAGGGTATAGTGGAAAATATCAAGGAAAGTGTCATTTTTCACCTGTCAACCTTAGAGAGGTCACTGTCTGTTATAAGCAACTTAGCTGCTTGCAGTTTACCCATGAGATGTGTTTTTAGAAAATCAAAACTGGAGAAGCTGGAAAAAGAGAAAAAGGTACTGGTCCTCTGCTTGTCGAATATCTCATCTAACAAGCATGCAAATTTTTGTGGCAAAATGAGACATAACTTAGCATCCATAACTGCAAATGTGATAAGGGAACTGTGGCCTCAAGCAGACTGGCTGCTTGGAGCAGTCTCTGGCATACCCATCACAAGCACGCCCTGAGCAACACAGTACTGTGGTGACCAGAGGCCGCGGTCCCAAGTGCAGCCGCCGCCGTGTTCTGCAACGGATTGCTAGCGAGGAATGCTTTTTTGCACTACTTTTGCAGCTGGGTTTGAGTCGCCTTAGGTGGCTGCAGCGCAGCTTTGGCCCAATCTGGGAGTGTGTATCATCTGAATGCCATGCTTCTAGATCATCCTGAAGGCAATGTTTTGGCCCATCTGTTTCAGGCCTGTGAATGTCAGGATATTTGCAGAGCATTCAGGCATGGTGGTCCTACCCTTTGCATCAGAATGCTTAATGGTGAGAGCACCTGATACATAGAAACCTTGCCATGCTACAGGAGTGAAGAAGGATCTGTCTTCACTGTCCTTCCTCTGTATTAGTTCTTATTGCTTAAACTGTTCCTCTCCCAAGGCTGGTGTATCTTATGTGGGCATAAGATACACCAGTGTCTTCTGCCTAACAAAGGGACCTATGACCTCACAAGGATGGAGACATATTGGATTGCAATATTGGATTGCAAAGGAAGTGTCTTTGTTGTGATGCAAATGGATGTTACATTTCCTAGACTTTGAGAATCTCCCTGTTGCTACATCGCCAGAAGGAGGAGGTGCTAGCTGCAAGAGATACCCCTCCATACCATCTTAACTAAGAACAGAAACAACAAAATGCAGGCCTTTGACTAACATCTTCAATTTTTTTCTCCTGTTTGGTTTGTAACACCTTTCTTGATGAAGAAGTCAGGGAAGCTTTGAAAGCTTGGAACATGCATTGTACATTGTGTATTTGGTTGACCAATAAAGGTATCACTACCTTTTGGTGGATTTTTTATTGAATTTGCTAAATGCCCAACATGGCTACTCCTGGATGTCTTATGTGGACAGGTACACAGTGGCCTCTTGGTCCTGTGCATCTAAAGCCTTCACTATTTCAGTCATGCCATATGTTTGGTCCTCTTCTTTTCTCCCTTGTGTAGCATGGGTACAACAGGGAAAGCTTGGAATGCACAGGATCAGAATCCCACCAGATACCTGACCACACCCTGAACAATAAAATTAGTTTCCCTAGCTACACAAAAGCTGTGGATTTTTCTTGTAGGAAAGGAAGGGGAGGAATCTGTAGTTGGATCTCTTCTGCATAGGTCAGAATTAATCTTTGTTATGGTCTCATCCATGAGACTTAGGTTACACTACTGATAAGAGCTGAAATAGTATTTTACATCTTGTTAGCACATTCGTCTAGATTTTTGATCTTCGTAGTTCATGTTTTAATATGTATTTTCAACATAAAGATTAATAATGAAATATTATTTTAATTTTTTTAAAAAAAAAGACATACTGTAGATGGCGCATTTCAATAATAATTACTTATTTTATTTGATATTTTATACAGATGTTCCAGTTGAAGCAACTCCAGTAACAGTTTTTTATAATGGCTGCATGGAGGTGAAAATTAATGATAGGCAACTGGATTTGGATGAAGCCATCTCCAAAAAGAGTGACATTAGGTCACATTCTTGCCCATTGCTCATGAATGAAATGCTGAGTTCTGAAGCCACTGATCTCCTTTCTGTTCATTAATATTTCATAGGAAAATCCTGATTGTTTTGCCCAAAATGGATAAAGACACAGAGATTGATCTAAAACATTTTCTATTTTCTAATTATCTGTTCTGAGAACAAATCACTTGCATCCTTTTCCAATATAAAGGGACCATATGAGGATTAATATTCTGTCAAAATAGTGTCATTCATAACATTTCACAATTTTTAGTTGTATAGTTTCCTTGTCAACATTTATACATTTTATGTTTTGTATTTTATTTACCTTGAAGAATAAAATCAGAAAACATTTATCTGAATTCAGTTTGCTGCCTTGCTTCTAATGTGTTGAAACTGCAACACTGACACTGAATAAAATGAACCAGGATATTACATTTTTTCCCTAAAGAATACCAAGATCCTATGAAAAAGGACTTACAGGTGTAGAGACGGCTCCACAACTACTTTGTGATTATAATATCATGAAATTTTACAGTAGTGTTACAGGAAATAATGGTCGCAGATCAACAATAGTGATGGGTATGTTTAGGAACAGAACATCAATGAGACAATCTTTTTTAAAAAGTGTAAAAAATTAATTACATTAAATTGTTCCAATCTCTTTTTGCAGCAGACCTATTCGTAGCAGTAACCCAGCTGCAATTTATACTGTCACCTGTTTAAGTAGTACTGGTTGAGTGTCCCTTATCTGTAATTCTGAAATCCAAAATACTCCAAAACCATCTACATGGGTGGCTGAAATAGTGATACTGTACCTTTGATTTTTGATGGTTCAGTGTATACAAACTTCGTTTAATGCACAAAGTTATCAAAAATATTACATATCAAATTATCTTCAGGCTATGTATATAAGGTGAATACAAAACATAACTGAATTTCATGTTTAGACTTGGGTCTTATCTCCAAGATATGTCATTAAGTATATGCAAACATTCCAAAATCTGGAAAATTCTGAAATCCAAAACCTTTCTGGTTCCAGCCATTTCAGATCAGGGAGACTCAACCTGTACATTAAACTGGGAGTGAGTTTATACAACCTGCTGAGCCAGCAAGATCACTTTGTACACACTTTGCATTGTGTGCAGAGCTTGGAAAGGTTCCTTTCTTTAGCACAACTTCTGGATTCACCTAGTGGCCATGATGGCTGGGGGATTCTGGCAGCTGTAGTCCAAAAAGTAACTTCCAAAATGATTATATATGTTAACATGCCATGCACATATATCAGAATGTTATGAAAGAAATGGATCTGATTTATTGGACTGAGTAAAAGACTACATGGAAATCTGATGAGTTTTCCCCAAAAGAAATCTCAGAATCGTACTTCAAGAAGAAGGTGTATTGACTTAGGACAGTACTGTGTATTATTGTAGACTGGACTCTTACAGGATCTGGTTTATATTTCCTCATAATGTAACATCTTTGGTGGTTTAATGGTTATTTTCGCCCATTTCTATGTGAAGGATTTGTATATGGCTTGAAGCCAGCAGTATGTTGTCAGAAGATAATGAACTATGTTTGATATCCTAAAAAATATCTCAAGAACTGCAATATAATATTACTACTTAGAATGCCAATAGGATTTCAGTAGATACTGAAGAATTTTTTTCTAACTGATCCTAGTACAGTTGGCCCTTCTTATACATGGATTTTTTATACACAGATTCACGCATACACGTATTGGAAATACTAAAAAAGTATACATTTCAAATATCAAACCTTGATTTTCCATTTTTTATAAGGGACACCATTTTGCTATGTAATTATGTTTAATGGGACTTGAGCATACACGGATTTTGTTATACACGGGGGAACTTGGAACCAAACCCCAGTGTATAACAAGGGTCCACTGTATATTTAAATTTGTTATTTTTGTTACGTACTTTCAAGTTGTTTCCAAGTTTGAGTTATGACAAGCCCATCCTGGGCTTTTCTTGCCAAGATTTGTTCAGAGGAGGTTTTGCCAGTGTCCTCCACTGAGGCTGAGAGAATGTGACTTGCCCAAGGTCACCCAGCAGGTTTCATGGCCAAGCTGGGATCCACAGAGTCCTATTCCAATGCTCAAACCTCTGTGTCATGCTGTCTCTGGTATACTTAAATAGTATATTTAAATAGTTCCAGAAAAATCAACAAGACTGTCAAATTAGTTCTAGATAATAATGCTGCTAGATCAGATTGTAATAACTTAGCACCTTAATTCTAAAAACAATCATAAATATCCATAAGACCTTGTTTGTACATAACCATAATTAGGTTCCAATTTAATGGTCAATCCAAACCTTAGTTTGACACTTGATCTTTACTATATATGCTTAGATTTAAGACTAAACTTTAAGCCAAAGAAAATGACTTCCAAGTAGCTCCAAGTAGGATAAATAACTAAATAACTTAAAAGGTAGATAGTATACATAAAAAGTAATGATGCATTGTTTTTGCTGTATATTCCTTTACAGAAGTTTGTCATGCTTAACCTGGTTAAATGATTTGGTGATGATGCATGGGAGAACAGTAAATAGGCAGATATGACTGGCTGTGTGCTTGGTTTGTATTCACCTTTTCTGGATGGTCACCACAGTTCCACAGGGTTGAATTGTATGTTATTCAACATACTGTTGCACATTGCTTATCTGTGCCCCAAACAGAGGCTAGCATTTATTCTGCTTTATTTTAAAAATGTATTTCCATAGAATAATGCTAAATACAAGCAGATAAATCATATCTACTTAACATTTCTTTATTTTTTTAAAAAAAACATTTTCTAGTCTTAAGTAAGTCACCAGATGCAGCGATCAGTTTTAAAATATGTATATATTTTTCCAGGAGAATACTGGAAATATATGTTTTCAAGGGATTTATCAAGCAAACTTATTGAGTTCTGCTTCCTGTATAGAACTTGTAACACATTCTGGTTCTAATGCACAATATTGAGTTGGGTTTTTACAAAAATGTGAACACTGTTTCATTTTAACAACAGAAAAACTGATAGAAGATTCTGCCATATTCTTTCTATTTCTGTGCACTTCCTATGTTATTCATTAAATGAATCCATATACACCATACTCTACAAAGAATGGGGTGGTTTTAAAACGTAAGAATTTAAAACAGGCACGATTCAACAAGCAGGTGATTCAGCCATTTGTCTACTGCCTAAATTGAGATATCATTTTGACAGAAAAGCATGTGTTAGCCCGTACTGGCAGACAAAATTCTAGCCTGCAGGGAGTCTTTTTATTACTTCAACTATGAACTTTTTTACAATACACAATTGAGGAATATAAATGGTAAACCATGCATTTTACAAGGGATGAGAACAGCTGCTAAATAAGTTTGAACATCTTACTTGAATTGTGAAATAAGCTATTTTCTGAACTAAGTTGTGACCTTGGCTGAAATATCTCTTGATTTGGATATAGGGGGGCACCACCTAAATTATGGGGTAACATGAATTCTCTTAAGATGAATGTTTTCTGAAGATACTGCATATTTGAGGAAATGTATATGCTGCCAAAACTTAATTTCAGAAAATTAACACTCGTATTTAAGACATTTACATGGGAGCCCTTTTTCACCCTGTTTTTCACATAGGAAGATGCATTTGTGTCATTTTCTAAAGGTGGATTGACTTTTCCAGACTTGAATGTATAACAAGCCATATGTTTTGATTTATTTATCTAGTAAGTACAATTGGATTCAAATCCCAGCCTCCATGGGTTGATTTTAGAATCAACCTATTCAGCAGTCCTTCTGAAGGTAGAGTGTCTTAGTTTAAACTCATCTAAGGAAGAAAGGGATGTTCCCCCCTATAATTTCTGCAGCTATGTTGATATGCTATGTGATCTCTTAAGCACTCCAGTTTGAATTATATGCTCATGTATCCAGTTGCCTATATGGAGTAATTCCAGATTGAAAATTGTGAGACAGCCCTTTTAACAGAAGAAATGGGTTGATTATGGAACAGTGTAGAAATATCTGCTATTGGCTGTGAGCACCTGGACTATTTCTGCCAGATTTCTGCAATTTGGAACTTAACCAGTGACCAGTGTGGTTGGATTCTGCATGCCCTACTCTAGCTAAAAGGCTCGTACTCTAAGATTGAAAAAAATATGCACCATCCATCACTTTGTGGGTCAGAACATTTCAATGCTTTGGTCATGTATAAACCTGTATTCTAGGGACTACAACTCCAAGAAAATATCTTTTGGACTTATGGTTACTTTACTTCAATGTATATGCCTAGCTAACAATCAATTTTCTCTTTGTTTTCTCTCCCCCTCCTTTTTCTTTCTTTCACTTCCACCATGTCTTCCCTTGCACTCACCTTCAATATATATACCGGTATGTATAAGTTTGAATGAATCCATTTTGCTGCAATATGGTGTGTCAATCTTGATTCAATGGTTTTGTGGTGCCATATATAAAAACAATATACAGTTGGCCCTCTGTTTTTGCGGGGGATCCATTCTGGACTCCCCTCCCTTCCAAAACAGAGACTTGCCAATATTCAAGACCCGTAGGCTTGAGGGTGGTGCATGCTCTTGAGTGCACACAGGGCACACACTACAGGGGCATGCCCCATTTAAAATAACGGAGGTAGCCCTTTCGTGAATACAGTATTGAAGACCACGGACTTCAAGTCTGCAAGAAAGGAGGGATATGTGTGTGAAAGCAAAAAGCTTTTAAAACAATGTGGACAGGAGATGACTTCCATTCACTTCCTGTTGCTAAAAGTCCTTTCCTGGGTCTAAAGTGGTGGTGGGAAAATGGCAAAAATGCCTCCATACCCCCAGAGGGCATTTGGGGCCACTTTTTAGAGGTGGGGTGCAGTCCTCCTAGTACTCCGGTGGGGGGGGGGGGGTTATGCAACCTCTGAGCCTCTGAAAGGCCGCATTTACACTGCAGAAATAATGCAGTTTGACACCACTTTAACTGCCAGGCTTAATATTATGGAATTCTGGGATTTATAGTTTTGTAAGATATTTAATCTTTGTCAGTGCCACAACAAACTACAAACCTGGGGATTCTACAGCATTAAGCCATGGCAGTTAAAGCAATGTCAAACTGCATAATTTTTGCAGCGCAGGTGCAGCCACAGTTGTCCATGCCTAGCTTTGAATCATGTATAGAAAGAAGCCCTTTGCCAGTGATACAAAATTTTCAGCTCAGGAGATGTGTACAACATATTCATGCCCTCTAAACCCAATCTCCCTGTATGTTGACTTGACTAGGAAGCCTCAACGAGATTTTAAAGTGTGTTCATCTGATAAGGAACATCTCTGTATTATTTACGCTGTAGAGCAAATGTTAATAGAAGTGGGGGACTTAAAGTGCCTGGGAGGCAATGTTTGATGTTCCTACGAAATGCTTCCCTAGTTGAAGCCATCATAGAACCAGAAAGCTGGAGTACGCTTGGTAAACCACTTGTCCAAGAAATCCAGTGCTATAGCAACAATGAATATCAAGTCTCCCTTGCTCATTTGCAATGGATATCCTCCCCAACGGTGTCAAACTGTCACTTGCACCAAGAAATTTCTCCTAACCTTCACCTGAAATCTAACTTCCCATGACTCAAGTCTTGCCCTCTGGCATGGCAGAAAACAAGTTTTTGCCCTCAGATGTTTGTATAGTGCTATTGAATTCTCTTCCAGCAGTTTTTATCGCTCTCTTTTACTCTAAACACATCCCTTATCCAGGCTAAACTGAGACCATCTAGTTGCTACCATTGGGAAGGATATTTGAAACAGCACTGAAGACCAGTCTCTTCCAGCAGGTTTATCCAGATAATTTTAAATTGTGAATTAAGATGGTGAATTTTAAATGTAGACTGCTTTAAAATGTATATGAAGTTTACCGCACCGGGGATAAAACGTCCCCCAATGCATTCTAACGTGCACGAGCAGGGCTGCGCACGGAGTGTGATGGGAACCCGATGGGGCACAGAACGCTAGTTTACCGCTCATGGAACGCCACCGCCACCGCTGAGCATTCCCATCGGGTTCCAGAGGGCACCATTTCTGGGAATGGTTTCGAAACAGTTCCCAGAAATGGTGTCCAATGGCGCCCTCTGGAACCCGATGGGAACACTCGGTGGCAGCGTTCCCTGTGTGGTAAACTAGCGTTCTGGGCCCCATCAGGTTCCCATCACGCTCCATGCGCGGCCCCGCTCGTGCACATTAGAACGCATCGGGGGACGTTTTATCCCCGGTGCGGTAAACTTCTGTTGTATGTTGTAATTAATGTGTTTTAACTGGTGCTGTTAATTGTTGAATTGTTGTCGTTCACCACCTTGATCCATGGGGAGATGCGAGTAAGAAATAACAATAATACCTATTATTTATTTATTTATTAGTACAGGGCACTGTTTCCCCTTCTAACTGGGAGATAATAAACAGAATTCCTCTCCCCATAAGCCTCCAGTAGGTTTAGGGAGGGATACTGTATGGGACTCTGTGTGAAGTTTAGCTAAAGCAGTGGCTCTGGTTGGGCTTATTGGACTCCACCTAATTTATTAGTGTTGTTCTAGTGGTGTAAAATGCCACTTTATATTTCTTGGGGGAAAGATAGGATAAGTGCTCTTTCTCTCTCATTTTCATTCTTCTCTACAAACAAAGAGAATAATAGCAACTCTCAAGGTCATTTTTCACAGTAACAGTGCAATCTTATGTATGTCTGTGAAGATATGTATATTTCAGCTAAGTATAGGACTGTAGCTGAAAGTTGTAATATAGATTTTTTGAACAATACATAAAGCTGTAGAATCAGAAACCAATTTCCATATATATGGATATATATATATATATATATATATATATATATATATATATAGTCTGTGCATGTGTAACAACTGGTGCTGTGCGTCTGGAAACCAGAAGATGGAGCTGAATGACTGCAATAATTCACAAATGAAGCTAATAACAAGGATGGCAATTTTGCTAAATACTGAAGCCCTTTGTTCGTATAGTAATCTAAAACCTTTAAGCAAAAAATAGACTTGAAATATCTGGTGTTTCACAGTGAATAGAGTTGTTTCTATATTCAGAAGTTATTTTGTTATCTCATAGATGCCTTACCTTTAAGGTGGTAATACATTGGCAGGAGTTCCTGTCCAAGGGGTAAAATCACTGTGATGCAGTTCTTCTTTTCAGCGTGGAATATGCAAGACACTCTGTTTCCTGGATTGTGCTGTAATTTTTATTTTTTATACCAACAAATAAAGTTAAGTTTTGATATTTATTTGATAGGTGAGCAGTTGCATGTTCCTGTAATGTTCCTTTTTCTCTCTGATATTCGTCTTCCATGTCTTATTACCATTTACTAGAGAAAAAGCCTCACTGAACATAGTGAGATTTATTCTTGAGTGAACAGGCAAATGCACGCTTTAGCTAATAATGAGTTACAAAGCAGTCTGGAGAAAGCACACCTAGCATCAGCTACTGGTTACATCTGTAATGTTGTCTACTTAAAAAATGAGGGGAATGTATAGTCAATAGTCTCTCTCCAGCCCTAAAGGTCATTTTTCAGCTCTTAGGCACCTTGTAGACCTTCCCTGGGGCCCTTTTTCCCCCCCCCCCCCCCCCATTGTAATTTTCCCACTGCTGGAAATGTCCAGGAGGAACTTTTTTAAAATTAAAACAAGGTGCAAAACCTTCTTGTTCCTTGCTTTGTCCCCCTTCCCATCCATTTGTTGACTTGCCAAGTTCCCATTGATTCCTTGAATGTATTGTTATTGGAACAAACAATTGGATTTGGGCCTTAGTGTTGCCATTGATCTGGAAACTTCAGATGGTATAATTTCAGCTGCCAGGATGCTTGCAGAGTTACATGGTATGATCATGTTGCACCAATTTTGCATCCATTATAATAATAAACTTTTAAGGTCTCCAGTGTTTGGGGCCACCTCATCTGAACCTGCTCTCTGATTCAATCAGGCTGGCAGGTACTGAGTATCTTGTTAGTGGTGTAAACTTCTCTCAACCACTCAGCTTGGCCCCCTCTATTCGTATATGCTTTCATCTAACACTTATTTCATTTCATTTTATTTTATTCTGTTCTTTAATGTTTAACATTTTGATTTTAAGCTGCCTTGCAAGTGCTTTCCATTAAAGACCAGAGCAGAAACATCATCATCACCAACAGCATACTAACAATGCATACACAATACCATGCAACTAGAAGTACTCGCAGAGTGTTTTAGATTGACAGGATTATACTACAGCACTGTTTAAGTTACCAGTACTATTACTAAATAGGGCAGGAATCTTGCATCAAGGAGACATAGCATATAAGTTCCTCATGTGGAACTGTACACATTCCAATGAGGCATCCCCAAGCCCACTTTTTCAGGCCTGTAATGCCCTCAGCACAGCCATTCTCATGCTGAGGGATTGTGGGGACTCAGGAGTGAAGAGTCCAGCTCCTTCCCTTTAGCTGCAGGTTCTGCACCAGACAGCCATGGAAACTCTTAGAGGTCCTTTGGAGCTTATTTCACATGTTGCCACAGATCCCTTCTCCTCCCCTGAACTGGAAATGACTATGTGGGGTGGTTACTGGAATGAAAAGGTGGGTTGAAGGGGGGTGTTTTTGGCCATTGCTCAGTAGGATGTCAGTTTCAACCTGCTCAGTAACCAAAATAACAATTAAAGTACTGTAAATTGGACTTAAAGTACTGTAGTTCTTCAATAGGATTCCAACCCTGATTTTTTGAAGCTTGTACCACTGACACACCTAGGATAGTACTTGACTGAAGAACAGAGAAGAAACATCACCAACAGCATATTAGCAATGCATTCACAATACCAATCAACCCTTTCTGGACAACGCATGAAGCACCAGCATCACTGGCTGCTGATGTCATGCCCAATATCACCATTGAGTCTCTCCTCTAGAGATGGATACATTTGCCAGTTTCATAAACATCTCATACATTATTTCAAGTTCTTTCCATCTGTTTTATTATGAAATTTGAGCATTCTGGTAAATTCTTACATAGGTGGAACAAACACCAGTTCCTACTGACCAAAATCGGTAAATACAGCTATAACATCTGTATCTGTCTGTCAGACAGCTTTAAAAGAAGACTGTCAGAATAAAAGAGATTGCAGTCCTAATTCAGCATCACAAACATGGTGAGATACAAAGATGGGCATTTTAGAGCTGGATAAGAAGGGAAAGAATATTTAAAACTTTCCAAGAATGTTGGACAATGTTTAGTGTGTCAAGAAAACCTGATGAAAAGAATCCTGGACTGAAAAAAATCTTCACAGTTCAATCAGGACTTATTCTGCGCAAAATCCACATGTGATTGTTTTGCACAGAAAATAGCCTTTTCTGCACAAGAAACTGCATTTTCTGCACAGAATATAATACTGTGCAGCATTCATTCCACCCACTAAATCATCTCTGGCCATGCTGAGTGCCAGCACCTCACTGTTCCATCAGGTGGAGTTGTCCAAGATGCTGGTGCAACACTGCTACAGCCCAACACTGCATTGCTCTCCCAGCCAGGCAATTGGGGGGGGGGGGTAGAGGAGTAACAGCCAGTGCTTGGAGAAGCCTTGGAGAAAAGTGGACAAGGAGATAATGGTAGCAATGGCAGCAGCAGTCCAACGCCTGCAATGGAAACAGCAGCAGCAGTGTCAGCTATGGCTGGAAGAGGAAGGAGGATGGTGATCTAGGTTTTCATCTGTCAGATGTTAGAATATAGGTCTAAAGGGCAGGAACAATAGAAAAATGGGAGATGATCTCATTCAGGGCCCTGATGCTTTTCCTCTTAAAATGCAAACAAAACAGAAGTTTTAAAATAATTAAATAAAGACAAACAGTGTGATGTAGTGGTTTGAGTGTTGGACTATGACTCTGGATACCAGGATTTGAGTCCTAACTTAGCCAGGAAACCCACTGGTTGACCTTGGGCAAGTCACATGCTGTCAGCCTCTGGGGAAGACAATAGCAAACCTCCTCTAAACAAATCTTGCCAAGAAAATCTCACGATAGGAACACCTTAGTGTTGCCATAAATTGGAAATGATTTGAAGGCTCACAACAACAAATACATTTAATTCCAGATTGTATAGAATTATATTTTAAAAATTAAGGCACATAAACTCTTAGATTCCATGTGTATTAAACAGGTCAAAAGACATTAATGCTGCAGTTCTGAACATACTTGCATGGGACTAAGTCCCAAGTCTGAATAGACATGTATAAGCTTATGGTGCAAAAGTTAAGAAAAGATTAATTTAGATTAAGTTCCAGAGTTAAGCCAATTGTTTGCTGATGTTAGCAAGCACATGATAAAGTAATAATGAGAACCTGCTTTTTAGAATATGTAAAATTATTTATTTAGCTTGAATAAAAGTTGAACAATGTTACTAAGGGGATGTTATTAATAGGTTCCACATTACAAAGATAAATCAGCTGTGTACGATCGGGTAGAGCCATCTTCACTTTTGTGAAGAGATAACAGCCATTTGGGATGAATAGGATGGAGGAAATGAGTCATTGCCTATGTTCTTGGCTATTATTTATCACAGTGGGAGGGGGAAACCACCATATAGGGTGTCTCAACTATTTGGATCTCAGGGGCTTTTTTAAAACTTACTTTTACCTCTAGAAACATTCACTCTTATCATCAGAAAATGGATATTCTTGCATACTTGTATGGAATGCATGTCACTACTGCAGAATCTCTGACTAAAGGTGAACAAGTATTAACATTTCAGTGGAAGCATTATCTAGCCATCACTCATGAAGGCCAGCCATGCCATTGGGCAAGAGGGAGGGGTGAGTGCCTCAGACAGCAGATTTCTGATGTCATGAGAAGGTAGAAAATGGTTATTGATTTATTATTGTATTTTACTGCTAGGGATGGCAGTGCTTGTAAGATTTTCTTCCTCAGATGTTAAAATAATGTATTTGGGCCTAAGTGTTGTGTTCTTTAACTGGGGGTCAGGCACTATTTTCTGCCAAGTCTCAGGCAGTAAAATATTTTGGGCCAGCACTGTCCAAATGCATATGTACTAAACATGCCCATTGGACAATGACTTAGAAAATATTGTATGAGACCTACCACTGCATGAAATTACTCTGAGACTATAGCTAGCAATAGCAACAGCACTTACATTTCTATACCGCTTAATAGTGAACGCAGCACTCTCTAAGCAGGGATGTAGCCAGGATTTTGGGAAGGGGGGGGTCCAGACTAAGTGCTACCATTATAATAGGGCTTGGGTGTGGTGGTGTGGCAGCACTCACCATTCATTTTATCTAACAGAAGGGGGGGTTCGAACCCCAAGGAACCCCCCCGGCTACATCCCTGCTCTAAGTAGTTTATAATCTGTAAGCCAATTGCCCCCAACAAGCTGGGTACTCATTTTTCTGACTTATCAAAGGATGGAAGGCTGAGTCAACCTTGGAGCCCTCAGATCGAACTCACAATGTTGTGGCTGCAGTACCGGCAGTTAACCACTGCTCCACAAGGGCTCTCTGCCACACATGCAATTCCAACTGTTTCAAACCATCTAATTTATGGGTGGGAACATGCTAGATCAGGGGTCGGCAACCCCCGGCCCACGGGCCGGATGTGGCCCGCAGAGGCAGCAGGACTGGCCCCAGCCCGGTCCTGCTGCCGCCTCCTCCTCCTCCTCCACCTGGGCCGCGCGACTGCGCTGCCTCCTCCTCCACCATGCGGAGGAGGAAGAGGAAGGCCACGCAGCCTGGGGCAGAGGAGGCAAAGGGGAAGCCCCGCGCCGCCCTCCCCGCACGAGCCCACGCTGCCCTCCCTGCCTCCCAGCGCTGCCCACCTCCTTCTCCTCTGCCTCCTCCGCCCTGCCCCCAGGCCGCGCAGCACATGGAGGAGGGGGGAGGAGGGGGAGGAGGAGAAGAAAGAAGAGGAGGAAGAGGAGGGGGGAGCAGAAGGAGGAGGAGGAAGAGGAGGAGGGGAGAGCAGAAGGAGGAGGAGGAAGAGGAGGAGGGGGAGCAGAAGAAGGAGGAGGAAGAGGAGGA